>NW_017686700.1:0-6257 GCF_001879085.1 Nicotiana attenuata | reverse complement strand
CTTTACATGTCTTTACTTGTTTAAATGCCTTATGTATTTATTCTTTCTTCTACTACGAAACTAACTCGGCCCTTTGTTTCTTTTCTTAATGCTTTCCTTTATCGCTTTCCTTTAATACTGTTGTAAATTATGAGAAACTGTTGTAATTATTACTCTATGAACGTGCAAATACATGGCAATTTGTTTCATTATTGTAACTGCATATTCAATATCATATTCCACTCGTGCCAAACAAAATACCATAGCAACGCTTATAATGAGTGGTTGCGCCCTTCCGATAGTATCACCCTCTAAATCCGGCAAAGACATATTTGCGGTAAAACCAGTCGATCAACGGTGTAGTCGACGGTTTCGTGCCTTTCCCTCTTGAGTTGTCCGCTCAAGGGTACCAGTCTAATACTCCATAGAAACCCTACTCTGTTTAATTGTGCATGCATCATTGTCAAACCTAGCCGAGTCAGTTATGTTGTCCGCATAATGACTCTTTAAGATAGCCTTGTCCAAAGTCCACTGGATTTCCTTGAAACCCAAACGGACACTACCACGTTCTGTGCATTCATTTGGAGAACTAAATGCTTCTTATGCTAATTGTTGATATTAAGTAGTCGAGTCTGGTGGGGGTAAGGGTCTAACACTTTTGTCTTGCAGAAATGAGGCACGAGGTCCCCAGATTCAGCATGGTCACCAGCATTCACCCTAGATTGTTAAGATGGTGGGAAGATCTTCATTCCAGTGATCAAGCTCTTGTCCGAAAATATCTAGAAACCTACCTTCTCTCCTAGAAGTTCAACCCGACAACAAAATCATAGAAGCTACCACTCTATTCTGGGACTGTGATAGGTCGGTATTTCGCTTCGGAGACATTGAGATGACACCTTTGCTTGAGGAGATAGGAGGACTGGCTGGAATACCGTGGGAAACTCCGGGTTTGTTGATGCCGGAAAACCGCAAAGGTAGAGGTTTTCTCAACATGATGGGTCTAAAGAAGAATCCTGACTTGACATGTTTGGAGGAGTCGTACATTCCCTTTGACTATCTGTACGAAAGGTACGGTCACAGCAAATCTTACCGTACTTATCCTGACGAGTTCGCCCTTACATCATTGGGGCATATCCATCGAAGGGTCTTTGTCTTCATGTTCTGTTTTTTGGGGATGATAGTATTTCCAATGAAGAAAGCAAGAATCCATACCAGGCTAGCTATGGTCACCAAAACTCTAATGGAAGGAATTGACGGACAACCATTCAGTCTCGTGCCAATGATCATTGCAGAAATATACCAAGCCCTAGAAAGGTGTCAACAGGGAGCCAAGCATTTCGAGGGTTGTAATCTGCTACTTCAACTATGGCTCATGGAACACCTCCAAAAGGGTGAAATACCGACAGGAAATCCATCGTAGAGACTGGGACGATCATATCGCCTTTTATCACCCAAAGTGAATGAATTACTTGCCCAACATGTTCGCCCAACTGGAGAATGCTAGAGAATGGGTCGAACTATTTGATAATCTGACTGAGGAACGAGTGCAATGGATGTTCGAGTGGTTCCCTACCGAAGAATTCATTGTTCGATCTAGGGATGCGCTGTTTCTGATATTGATCGGTTTGAGGGGGACCTACCCTTATGTCCCTCTTCGAGCTATGAGACAGGCTGGTAGGAAGCAGGTTATACCAAGGGTCGACAAGATGAGTCACTTCCGGGCTGACTTCCAAAACGACGATAGTCCGCACAGGTGCAAGGCCCACCATATGTGGAACTGCAAAATTGTCTTGGGAAAAGACTCCATGGAATCGATCGCTACCATGCTGGTTGTACTCCACATTATTCAGGCTGGCTGGAGGACAATCACAACGGTTTGGGTCAACCTGGGTTTGTTCGAGGTCACGGAATCATCGATGAAAAGGCTGAAGCACAGGTAAAGTACAATCAACTGCGCAAGAGGATGCAGGAATGTGAAAATGAGCACCGTGAAATACAAGAAGCCAATCAAAAATTAATTGAAGAATGGAAGGATATGGCTGTCAGCGCCAACAAACGATTGATCTGCTTGGTGCGGGGTATAGTGGAACTGGATAAGAAGTTTCTGAAGAGGGTCGAAGACTGTTGAGTTGCTGAAGGGAATGAAGGAGGACATCTGGCCAGAGCTTACCTGCTGCTAGGATTGCGCGAGCTGGGAGAGCTGTTCGAGGGAGCTAACAGCCGAGTCTGGGGAAGGTCCTTCTGGGACCAAATAGATAGGAGCTTTTCCTTTTTGCTTTGAGAAATGTAATAAGGCCTATGGCCACTAGTGACATTTTTATTTCCTATTATTTAGTGTCGTTTTGGGATTCGTCTACCTTTTTGTCAATAAAATGAGGCATTTAGCATTCCAAGTTATCGAAATTTACTTGTCGCTAGGCCTACCTCGGGCACAACGAGGTCCCCAAAATTAGGACACGCTTTATATCTCCTGCACTATGATTGAAATAGAGGACGATTGGGATCCCAAAGGATCAATCGGTTTGATCACAGAAGGTGACGATCCAAAAAAACTAACAGTCACTCTTAATCCGATTGTAGTCCAAATCAGCCTTCTGAAGATGCCGAGGTGAACATCTCCATTCCACTTAAGTTTGAAACACCAGCCTCTGCAAAGACGCCAACACCAATTGAGGTCGTGTTTGGGCCCCCAAAGGCGCCTGACCCATTTGAAGTTGCGGTATTACCTTCCAAAGCAAGGGTGCCCATTCCAGTAGCAATGACAGCCGTAACGCCATTCCACACAAAAGCCATACCATGGGACTACACAGCCGAGGCAAGAAGGAAGGGGAAAGCCAAGTTTGGGGAAACGGTTGCGGCACAGGGTATGACGAGAAGCGGCAGTGTTTATACCCCAGAACACTTGGCTGAGTCGAATAAGCAGACCTCTGGTCGACAAGCCATCATTGAAACTGGGCCTGATGATCTCTGGAGAAAGATACAAGCCAAGGAATACTCGGTCATTGAGCAGTTGAACGAAACACCGTCCCAGATCTCTATCTTGGCTTTGCTACAGAGTTCCGATGCACACAAGAATGCCTTGTTGAAGGTGCTGAGTGAGGCATATGTACCAAGCAATATCACTGGAGGAGAAATGGCAAACATGGTGGGTCAGGTATTGGAAAGTCACAAAATCACTTTTTATGAAGATGAGGTACCACACGAAGGGTTGAGTCACAACAAGGCATTGCACATCACCGTGCAGTGCGAAGATTATTTTATCACCAGAATCCTGATTGATGGAGGGTCTAGCCTCAACATTTGTCCATTGGTAACACTCAGAACATTGGGAAACGGGCTGCATGAAATCAAGGACGAGGCCATCAACGTGAAGGCTTTCAACGGTTCTCAAAGGTCCACTATTGGGGAATTAGCTTATGTTTGCAGATGGGGCCCACTTGGTTTGATGTTGATTTTCAAGTGATAGACGTGCCAGCATCTTACAATCTGTTGTTGGGACGACCATGGATTCATGCCGCCGGGGCCGTAGCGTCAACCCTACATCAGGCAGTGAAGTTTGAATGGAATCACCAAGAGGTGATTATTCACGGCGACGGTAGCAATCCCATATACAGTCGCCAGACCATCCCAGCGATCAGAGGAAGAAGGAAGATAGGTGGGCAGACCTATCATTACATCGAGCGAGTCAACGCCGTTGATAAGGACAAGTGGTGGGACAACAAAATTGAAAGCATATTGAACTGGAGCGGGTATGAACCTGGCAAAGGACTTGGCAAGAATCTCCAAGGAATCGCTAAGCCCATCAAGCTCAAGAAACACGACACCACCTTCGGATTGGGATATGAGTATACCTGGAAGGAATTCAATGAATGGTCGCCACCCTAGCGTGGCCCTTACTATCTGTTAGAACAACCAATACCTCACTTGGAACAGACTTTCCAGCCGACCGAGGTTATCTACGGGTCAGAAGAAGAGGAAGCACTAGCAGTAATGAGGAACTTGTTCCTAGAAGATGATGACATGGATTGCTGTGTTATTTTTGAGGAGGAGGGGGAGGAAGGCCCTTCCATACAGGCTATAAGCGGAGGAGTATGCCTCAACAACTGGACCGTCAGAACCACCAGAGCCCGGCATGCCTCGGGGTAGCAAGGCTGAATAAGCACCATGCATTATTTTATTTTACTAGCTTACTTTCCCTTTCGCATTTTATTTTTTGCAAGAAAGAGCTCCGATGTTTAAAACATTTATGGAATTTATCAAAAGCAATTCGGTTTTCTTACAAATCTTACTCCTATTATTTTCTCTCATTACTTTACTTATACAACATTACTATTACTTATCTTGATGAACCGAGGACTGTGACTTGCAACGAGATAACGCAACAAACGGACATAGATTCAGAGGAAGATGATATACCGGAAGAAATTGTTAAAGAAGTTGAGAATTTTGAGAATAGACCTAAGTCCAACCTGGACGAGACCAAAATCATCAACTGGGAGATGCAGGAAACATCAAAGAAACACGAATTACCGTTCATTTGTCACCATCAGAGAAGGAAAAATATACAGAGTTTTTTAGAGAGTATGAGGACATATTTGCCTGGTCGTACAACGACATGACTGGTCTGAGTACATCTATTGTGGCTCACAAATTGCCGATTGATCCAACTTGTCCGCCAGTAAAGCAGAAGCTCAGAAAGTTCAAGCCAGATTGAGTTTGAAAATCAAGGAAGAGGTCACTAAGCAAGTCAAAGCTAAGGTTCTCAGGGTAGTAAAGTATCTGACATGGTTAGCCAACATTGTGCCACTACCAAAGAAGGATGGAAAGGTTAGAGTCTGTGTCGACTACCGAGATCTCAACCGAGCCAGCCCAAATGATGACTTCCCCTTGCCGAATATACACATCTTGATTGACAACTGCGCCAAGCATGAGCTGCAGTCATTTGTTGATTGTTTTGCTGGGTACCATCAGATATGGATGGATGAAGAGGATGCTGAGAAAATAGCTTTCATTACGCCATGGGGGATGTATTGCTACAAGATGATGCCGTTTGGGTTAAAGAATGCAGGGGCCACCTACATGAGGGCCATGACCACCATTTTCCACGACATGATACACAAGGAGATCGAAGTGTATGTAGACGACGTCATCATTAAGTCCAAGAAAGCTGCTGACCACATGGAAGATTTGAGGAAGTTTTTCAACAGATTGCGAAGGTACAACCTGAAATTGAACCCCGCAAAATGTGCATTCGGGGTTCCTACTGGAAAAAATTGCTTGGGTTTATTGTGAGTCGACGAGGGATAGAATTGGATCCATCAAAGGTCAAAGCTATTCAAGAATTGCCACCGCCAAAGAAAGAAAGAAGTAATGAGTTTCTTGGGGAGACTTAACTACATCAGCCGGTTCATTGCACAATCTACTGTCATCTGTGAGCCAATCTTTAAAATGCTAAAGAAGGACGCCGCTACCAAATGGACCGATGACTGCCAAAAGGCCTTCGACAAAATCAAGGAGTACTTGTCAACATTGCCAGTTTTGGTCCCGCCCGAGCCAGGTAGACCCCTAATACTCTACCTTGCGGTATTGGATGGAGCATTCGGATGTGTTCTGGGGCAACATGATGAAACAGGGAGGAAGGAGTAGGCCATCTATTATCTTAGTAAGAAGTTCACCCCATACGAGGCCCAGAATTCTCTGTTGGAACGCACCTGTTGTGCTCTGACTTGGGTAGCTCAGAAGTTGAGGCACTATTTCTGTGCTTATACTACGTATCTCATATCAAGGATGGATCCTTTGAAGTACATCTTCTAGAAGCCCATGCCTACTGGCAAGCTAGCCAAGTGGCAAATCCTGTTGAGTGAATTCGGCATTGTCTACGTGACTCAGAAGGCAATCAAGGGACAAGCACTAGCGGATCACCTTGCGGAAAATCCTGTGGACGGAAAATATGAACCCCTGAAGACGTATTTTCCTAATGATGAGGTATTATTTGTAGGAGAAGGCATTGCAGAATCCTATGATGGTTGGAGGATGTTTTTCGATCGTGCAGCAAATTTCAAAGGGGTTGGCATAGGAGCAGTTCTAGTGTCAGAAACCGGCCAGCATTATCCGGTGTCTGCCAAGCTAAGGTTCCCGTGCACCAACAATATGGCCGAGTACGAAGCTTGCATCTTAGGGCTCAAGATGGCCATTGACATGAACATCCAAGAGTTGCTAGTAATTGGAGATTCGGACTTGCTTATACATCAGGTCCGAGAAGAATGGCGACCAGAACT
>NW_017686699.1:0-6257 GCF_001879085.1 Nicotiana attenuata | reverse complement strand
TCCATTTCGCCCGGACAGTTTATTTCGGCCCTACACTATTCCAAACTTGTATAAAAAGGGGGTCCTAAACCTAGTTTTTGAAGAAGAGGGGACATATTTTTGAGACATAGATTCGACCTAAGGAGGCAAGAACACATTGGGAGCAAGGCGGAGAATTCTTCTTACGAGTTTTTCCTTCCTCTTCCTATTTTTTTCATTGTTGGTTATGACTTTTAGTATTGTAGTTTTACATACTATTATGAATAGCTAATTTGTTATCTAGAGTTTTGATAGAACCTTTTGTAGGATAAATTCTTGTTATGTTTTTATATAATTGAGCCATAGCTTTTCTCTATTTGTTCAACTACGTTTATATTCTGGTTGATTGAAGAGCTCTCAATTAGCTGTGCCTATTTAGTATGCATAACTCGGGAGAGAGTGCATATTTAGGTAATTGTTGAACAACACCACTCCCAGAGTATATGAGGGATCAATAACCGAGGGTGTAAAGGTGGGATTAGGGATAACGAAGCCTTGGGTGCGATCTGAAGTGAGTTGTAATTAAAAGCCAGCTAGCATAGCTCGGGAGAGTGCGTCTAGTAAATTGTCGTAATTACTCGGGAGAGATTTACGGTAATAAGAGTGCTCATGATCGGTAGAGAATACTTAGGCGAAATTATAGAAGACATAGCGGGAAGGATTCCGAAAATTGGGGAAATCATAACTCTGGACCCCCTTAATCTTTTCTCTAACCCTCAGTATCGTTAGTTGTTAATTTACTAATTTAATTTGTTAGTTAATTAGTTAAACAGAGGAATCTTAATATCTATAAGTTAGGAATTGTTCAGGCTTGTCTTCTTGGTGATAGTGAACGACTGTAGCTAAACCTTAGTTCTCTGTGGGATTCGACTCCGGACTTGTAAACCGGATTATATTTGCAACGACTTCTTAGTCCTTTTTATAAGGCATAGTTGGGCGTGATCAAATTTTGGCGCTGTTGCCGGGGAACTAACGGTGTAGTTGTAGCTGTATATATTGCTAGGGTTCAAGTTTGAACATTTAGTTTGTTTTATTTTTTTTTATTTTTTTTATAACTGTTGATTTGAGAAACATGGCATCTTGTAATTATGGGAATTTAGGTGTAGATAATTCTACTATTGATCTCCATACATATTGTGAAGGAAACCACCCGTGGCAAAATTTACAAAACGTTCCTAAGAGCGAGTTATGTGCACCAACTCAATCTTATTTGTGGAATGTGTGTGATGTGTATGGTGGTAAAAATGGTCACCTTCATGGTTGTGCTTATATTTTTTATTTTCCCCCAACCCCTTACTATGATGGTTCGACCTTTTCTTGTGAAGTTAATAGGAACAAAGAACCTGGGAATGCGGACCTGAAGGAGATCAAGGATATGCTAAAGTGCCTTCTGGAACAAAACAATGAGAAACAATTGCACATAGAAAGGCAAGAGGCAACTATTCGCAAGTTGGAGGCTCAATTGAGTCAAGTGGTTGGAGCTTTTAATGCTCAACAAGCCAATATTGAGGATAGTAGCCAAGAAGAGCATGAATTTGAGGTGTTAATTGGGGAGGTCAGAGTAGAACATCAACAACCTAGCCAACCACAATTTAAGGATGTCAATGTTGAAGAAGTGAGACTAGAGCCAGCCAAGGACTTTGATGATATAAATTTTGTTGACTCTAGTATCACTGATGTTGAGGATGTTGAGTGTCCTGAAGTTCATGTGTTTGAGCGCATTGGTCCACACTCCAAGCATTTTTCCACATTATGTTTGGATGATGATATGGAAATAGAGTCATCTGAACCAATCGAAGAGTCAAGGAATGAGGAACAAGGTGCATATATTCTGGAATTCTTCTTGCCAGAAAGTCAGGATTACATACCTCATACAAAGGCCAAGGAGTGCAGAATACTACATTATTTCCTTGGGCCAGTTAGATTCGTTCCACCACCCCAGGAGCATGATCATAGAGCAGAATCAAAACTTGGGGTTCGATTCATAAGTTCAAAGTGGAGTGATGTTATAAACGTCAATACCACACAAGAGGGGGGGGGGGTGATTTGTGTGGTACCTAATTTTCGCGTTAGAAGAATCTGGTTCTTCTAAGTGTTCTAACTACAGCAGTTTGCGGAATAATAAATGCTGAAAGTAAAGTGCACAGAGATTTTTACGTGGAAAACACCTGGCTCAAAAGGTGAAAAAACCACGACCTACTACTCAGTAGGATTTTCCCAAACTCCACTAAAATCACTGAGCCAAAAACTGCATTTACAAAACTCTTTGTAAACCTAAGGATTAACTCTAATCCCAGTGTAGCACACAGCCTCAACTGTTGCGACACTTTCAAGTTAACTCTAACTTGAATACTCAATATACCTATTACAATTGCTTCTATGAAAGCTGAAAGGTACAATATGAAAACCTACTACAATTGAACTAGACTTAGAATAAACACACAATGGTGAAACTGGTTCTTCTATCTTAGTTCATGTAGCTTCAGACGTGCACACTTGTATCTCGCATATGTTGCTTGCAAATCAGACTTGATCTTTTTGCTCTCAAATATGCTTAACTTCTGCTTATGTGCAACCACCTGTAAAAGAGAACAATCTATTTTTATAGAGTTAGNGTCATCCTCATTGCTTGTGTAGTGGAGTTTTCGGTGTTTTGTAATTGGTTGATTTTGTCTTCAGGTTCCGTTGTTTGGTGCCCAGATTTTGTCACCATTGAACATTGTCCAACTGTGTGGTCTAAGGAGCCACAGTTCTTGCAAAGTAACTTATCACCTTCATACTCAATGACTTGTTTATAATCTTCTATAAGTAAAAACTTTTCAACAGGTTTGTTTAATGGTAGTTCAACACAAAGCCTAGCATATCTTCCCCTTAAGGTGGAGGAAGTGCAGGCATCCACCTTTAATAATCTACCAATTGAGTTACCAATCCTTTGAAGGATGATTTTATCATAGAATTCAGTAAGTAGATTAGGTAGCCGGACCCAGACAGCGGTGCATATTTGCTTAGTATTGGCTACCACGAAGTTTGGTTTCCATTTTTGACAGGATAAGAAGAAACCAAAGACAAACTATGGTCCATTTTGTAGGACATGGTTCATGCTTTCAACTTTTTGAAACTTTGCAATATAATAGTCTGTCCCCAGATCGATTAGAGGGAAGTTTTCGTTTAGTTTCCACAGTTCTTGAACCTTTCTTTTAAGTGTTTGATGAAGGATCCGTTTGCCTTGTAATTTGATGATTATGAAATATCTCCAAGGCATGTACATACGTTCCTTGTCCTCAGGAGAGAGAGTGATTTTTCCATTTCCAGACAAGGAAGCATCTGTATTTCTTGTGGATGGCTCAGTGTTGTTATTATTGGGAAGGGGAATAGTTTGTTCGAAGGTGATGTCTGCCTCTTCGGTTCCTTTAAGGAGTTGATTTTTAAAGGAGTTTTCCTGATTTCCAGGATCCTTGATAGTATCATTGGTAGTTAAGTCGGGTGGTTTGGGGGGAATAAATGTCATCTCTAAGTTTGTGTCCATTTAGGGTGAGGGTGACGATTGAGTTGTTAGAGGAGGATTTTAGATTTTAGAGAGAAGGCAGAGCTTCTCACTCTAAAACTTCCTTTCTGGCCTTGTACTGCCAGTCTCAACATATTCGCTGCTCAATTGTAGTGAGAAAATAAATATGGGTAATTAGAATTTCGCACTCAATATTTATTTTTCAAATGTCTGTAATAGGCATTTCGAAATGAAAACTGTCATAGTGCGCTTAACTGCTTAAGATCGGTAAGCGTGCTTACTGTTTATGTTTATTTCAGTAAAAACTAAATTAAGATTAGATTAATCAGTAATTTAAAAGATATCAAGGCAGGTTATTTAAAAAATGAATGAGAAGAATAAGTTTTCGTTTGATGTCTAACGTATTTGGCTTGTTCTGTTCATCATATTTAAGCAAAAACTCAACCTTAAATTTCAATCAGTTGTAGGTTGATGTTGGCATGACTAAATTAAGTACATTCGGTGATCAACTTATTGATTACCTTAACAAATTCCAGATTTAGAACTTCTCTAAGGAATTCATCAAATTATCTTCCAACATAGAGTCACCTTAACTCCAAAATTTAGGTGCCTTTGTTAGTTTTCAAATCATGGTTAGTCCATCCTGTTCTAGTCCAAAGGATGTAGTGCAGCGGATGAGGCTGCTCTTCCCTTAATCAGAGGTGCTCTGAGTATAAAAAATCTTTGATAGGGAGCGCTTTTCCCGAGTGGGGTCCTACGCGGCGCAAATCCGAGTATAATCGGGCTCCAATACCAGTATCGAATATCGGGTGGGAAATCAAAAAAGACAGTGACAACCTTTTGAACATTACAGAAAAATAAAATGAACATTCTTATTCCTTTTTTTAAATAGTAGAAATATAAAATTCCTTTTCCTTCAACACACCATATGCACATTCTCTTAGGAGCTATAATATGTACCTAAGCTCTAAACAGTTACATTTCAGATACTACAATTGACCAAATACACGTCTCTCACACACACATACATAATATGTTTCTAGTGGTTAATGAATGTGAGGAGAATCATGAGGTCTCAAGCTCAATTTTCTATAGAGACAAGAAATATTAGATGATTCTTCCCGTGTCTAAGCCATAATCGAGGCACGAGCAAGTTGATCTATAGACCATCATAAAAAATTATTTTTACCTATAATGAAAAAAAACCTTAAATAACCAGATTTAACATTGAATGCATAGACGGGGAGGACAAATTTTACAATCCAATATAATGTTGCATTAGTTATATAACTTTCTTCAACAAAGATTTAAAAGATACGAGATATTAGTAATAAAATACAGTACATTAGTAGGATCACTCCATTTCATCCGTCACATCTTATATGAACATGCATATAGCAAGTGCAAAAATGAAATTGCATTAAGGAGATGGACCACACAGCTAAATAAAATTCCTAACAATTGACGATTAAGAACAATTTTCAAATAAACGATCAAAAAGTGAATTTATAGAGTAATACTCGGTATATGTTTCACAAGGGTTGAGAAACTCCACCTCTACATCTCAAAAGGAAGTGCTAAGAAACTTCTGTAAGTTCCTCCTCCTTGTTTGTACTTAGCGATATTCGAAATTCAATATCTCATGAGGATTATACTCTATGTGTTTGCAGTTACTGCAATGGCAAAACCAAGGAAGGTACTACCCAAAACCAAAAACGGAACAGATCTCCAGTTCTCAGCAAATGTCCACACTGTTCATGGAAGTTTGGATTGACAGATTGGTTTGTGCATGTTGACATCTGCAAGGCAAGAGTTGTCGCAGCTACTGCTACCACCACCACCACTGTCAGGATAGCTAAAGGCAAAAAGGAAAAAGGGAAAAAAAGATCACATCGGTAAAGGGATATAATTGATCGATTTCATTTTAGTTCTAAATATTTCGTTTGACACAATGGTAATTACTTATATGTTTGATGCTTAGCTATTAAAGTACTTTGCTATGCTTGAACTTTATAAGTGTGTATCTTTACTTTTCGAAAAGGGCTTATGTGTTTGATGGAGCGGTGTGAAAGTATTTTATTATTTTTGAGCTTAATTTTGTAAGTACTTACTTGAAAAGGGGAAACTACTGATGTACAAAATGCTTACTTTCCTAAAAGGGCTGAGAAAGTAAAATTGTCAAAGAAACTAGTTGTTTGAGGTAGGAGTGAAAGGTAGAGAACAACTTTTGTCGCAAATATTTTTTGATCATTGGCGACATACCCCATGTCTTTTTTACCCTCACTCTAATTAGACAATAATGGGATTTGCGAATTGGAGTAGGCACAGTGCTTCGTGCAGGCTGTGTCAGTGCCAGTGCCTCTACCAGTGCTGGTGCCATGAAAAACAAGTATAAAGCCAAAAAGTAATGAGATAGGAGTATCTATACTTATTCTTCGACAAGACTCATACTTTTTGTTTCGAATCATTAGGCATTATCAAAGGAAATTTCATCTGCTTCACATAGACGGAAGATGGAGTATCTACACTTATTCTTTGGAAGATCAAAACATTATCATGACCTTACCTTGTCGTCTTTCTGGTGTCATGCCCAGTGTTTTTGAGAGCGAGAAGCGCAAAAAAGGCGATATGAGCTCGCCTCGTTTGAGAGCGAGAAGCGCAATTCTTAAAAAACATAATGTAAACTTTGCAAAGACACAATATAAATAATCAAAAAGTTCAATTTAAAAACTGT
>NW_017686698.1:5514-6257 GCF_001879085.1 Nicotiana attenuata | reverse complement strand
TGGTAGACGGGTGTGGGTTGGGAATATCTTGGTGAGGTAGGTTGATATGTGGGAGGTGGAGATGATTGGTAAGTAGGTGGTGGAGCTTGGTAGGAAGGCGGGGGTGCTTGGTAATTAGGGGTAGGTTGATATGTGAGAGAAGATACTGGGTAGGTTTGGTATTTTATTGGGGATTTTGTTCTCTGTGCAACCATCACGGCACTCACATCCTTTTTCTTGGACGTGCCACCAGACTGTAGAGCCTTGTTGGTAGCCTGCAATGCCTCAAAATTAGTGACCATACCACTTTTAATGCCTTCCTCGATCCTTTCCCCTAGCTTGATGATGTCGGAGAATTTCTGGCCTTCAATCAACATCAACCTCTCATAATATTGTGGGTCCTGAGCTCGGACGAAAAACATGTTCTTCTGTTCTTCTTCTAAGGTCGGCCTGACCTTAGCCGCTTCTGATTTCCAACGAGTAGCATACTCGCGGAATGTCTCTGTAGGTTTCTTCTTCAAATTCTGGATGTAGAATACATCTGGCGCATTCTCCATATTGAATCTGAACCTGTCCATGAAATCGGACGCCATACCTACCCAACTTGTCCACTTCTTGGGGTCTTGGCTAATGTACCAAGATAGAGCATCCCCTTTCAAACTTCTCATGAAGAGCTTCATGCGAACCTTTTCATCTCTTCCGACTCCGACCAGCTTATCGCAGTATGTCCTCAAATGGATTCTGGGATCCCCTGTGCCATCAAA
>NW_017686698.1:0-901 GCF_001879085.1 Nicotiana attenuata | reverse complement strand
TTCATAGCTTGGGTGTGCCAAAGTTCCCTAAGGACCTCGAGGGCTCTTGGGCCATGCTCACGCCCAGACTTAGTAACCAGGAGTTAAACATGTGCAGTGTGGAGATACCAACCTCAGTGTGTCAGAGTTCAGAGGGTATTCAGGAGGTCCCCAAAGCAGTGCTCACACTGAGGGGGTGGAACTTAAGTATCTAGGAATAAAGTGAAGTGCAAGAGAGTTTGAAAATGTTTTGACAGTGTTAAAAGGAATTTCACTTAAAAAATTTCGTAAAACAAAGAGAGTCTGTTTAGTAAAACAGTTTTTTTTGAAAAGAGAATAAAGTAATAAGCAACAACCTAGACACAACACCTCCAAAAATAGATTCATACACAGCCAAAGACCACAGAACCAAGGCAGGTCCAGCAAACACAAACAGGGATAGTGGGGTTAGGGACACATAGGACAAAATTGTAACCCAGCGAAGGCCTAGGACTAGCTCAAACACTTTCAGGCATAGTCATAGGAAAAAACACAGATATGAAGAACAACCACATAGAGGGGTGAGAGGGATTTGGGATAAGTATGCAAGTCATGCTTGGAAACACACATAAAGGGGGTATACTAATCCAAAGGGAAGGGAAGACATAATAACATGCTAGTAATATATTTTAATTATAGATTTCGCAAGAGAACCACAAATAGAAGCAAACTAGAAATAGTAAGAACTGAAACAAATAGAGAATCACATTGTTGTTGGAGCTTTGAATTGAAACTAGGACATACCAGTAAAGAGCAAGAGCAGGATGCAAAGATAAAGTGATAACACAATTTTAGCCTTGGCTTACAGCCGGCTAATAATAGGCAAGTGCAGAGAACAGCAATGAAGCAAAAAGAGAAAAGAGCACAAGAGAATGTAGAATTG
>NW_017686697.1:2393-6258 GCF_001879085.1 Nicotiana attenuata | reverse complement strand
AGCTCATTTGAGCACATCATACAAGCACTTAGGTGTTGCATTTATGTTTTTTAAGACCTTTTTTAGTGAAATATTCTATCATCCCACTACCCATCTTTTACCATTTTTAGCTTACATTCTTTAACCACACATTCATGCAAAACAAACAACCCTCAAGCCCATGAACCATCTTGCTAATTACTCATTTTAGTAGGAATTTCTAAATTATGAGGTAGGGCATAGATTCTTACCTTTAAGGTGAAGATTTAGTGAAATTTACTTGTCAAACTTCAAGGTCTTAAGCAAGAATTAAGGAGAAATTAGTTGAGGATCACTCTCTCACACTAGTACTCCTTCTCTCACTCTAAAGCATCAGAAATATGCTCAAAATGAGCCCCGACACGGATCTGCGGTCGCATATGTGACTGCATAATGCTTCTGCGACCAGCGGGCCGCATAATGGTCCTTAGGAACAACAATTTTTCTGCTTTGGTCTGCGGCTGGTCTGCGGTCGCATAATGCTCCGCAGAACATCCATCCGAGAAATTTAATGTGGGATTTCACGATGGGTTATGTGGTCCGCATAGCGATAATGCGACCACATAATGGACCGCACATTTGGTCCAAATTCAACTCAAATTTTTTGCTTCACTCCGCGGCTGTTCTGCGGTCCGCATATCACATCTACGGCCGCAGATTTGGCCGCACAATTGCCCTGAACTTCCAAAAATTTTCTTCAAATCCCCAGCATGTTGTTCAATCCAAAAAGACCGAGCTCGCCGCGAACAATTTCCACTGTTATAATCACATAAATCTAACTTGGCACCACGAAATTTCGGGTTTTTAAGTAAACTTTTACGGGGCCTTACAACACCTATCCTATCACGAACCGTATTTTCCCCATTGATTATTTTAGTGTTGCTCAACTTTGTTCTTTCTATGATCAATTGTGAATTTCTTTAGTTTTCATAACTAATTTTATTTATTAAGCATCCCAATCAAAGTGTTAATCATCCTGAATAACGTTAAGCTAGCAATTATTTGGACATTGTTAAAATTCAATATCTGTGAAGACGATAATTAAACTATACTATCTTTGGCTAACGAGCATCAATTTCGTGTGGTGTTTTGGCACTCGCCAATCCTTGAGTTAGCTCTTGAGGTGAATGCCAATCTTATAGAAGACAATGATGAGTTGAGAAAATAAACCAGGCAGCATAGGGAGGAGCTCAGAAGGGACAAAGAAGCTCATGCCCAACAGATTGCAACCCTTGTGAAAGCATTGACCTCCTCTTCCTCTCACCATGAACTTGGTCCTTCCCCGATGATGCTTTAGTTCTTGTTTCTTCTGTTGTAGTCTGAGTACGTTGTAGGATGTTTAGTTTATTTTGCTCTAATGGTTTAAGACAAGGCCATGGTCTTCTTTTGGCACTACTAAATGACTTCTCTTATAATGTTTTAATGCTTCGCACATGATTATATCATCAGCTTAGTCTGTTTGCTTTGATAATTCTTGAGCTTGTGGTGTAGCCTAAATGGCCGTGAATCTTTCATTAATTGTGCTTAATATGTCTAAAATCTTTTGGTTATTTTTTCGATGAATCCAAAAGGGGGAACATAGAGTTGGGGTGTTCTGTTGGTGTTGATATGCATGTCTGTGTGATGTGCTTGCTGTACAGATGGTGTACATATTCTAATCATAGTATGGTGATATGAGGTGATTACCTGGTTCTAATATGCACAAAGTTTGTCATCATCAAAACGGAGGAATTTATTGAGTATTGAGATTTTGACAATTAAGAAAGTTTGTTCAGATGAAATATTCTAAGAACCAAGTCCTCAACAAAGCTGCTGAACTGCTCTAAGAACCAGCTCCTCGGGGTTAAGGATCGGCTCCTCAAGGTTGATGATTGTACGTCTTTGCAAGACAGTAACATTATCTCAAATTTACCAAGGCTCGAGTTTGTTGGAAGAAGACTGGTAAACATGATAAGGGTTGTTGCCCAAGAAGATACGCATGCATAAGTGAGAGACAAGATTCCCCAGACTTGTGGAGTCCTTGGAGCAGTAGGAGTCCTATAAAATGAGAAGCTAACTGGAGCATAGGACTCCCAAAAGATCTCGAAGTCCAGAGAATTTAAATACTATCTTTTTGGACTGCTGAGATTATCCTTTTACACATAAACTCAAGAACTATATTTTCTACACTCAAGTCGAGTACTAGTGTTGTGTTCTTCTAGAGTCAGTCTAGTAAATATGTTTTAGGAAATTGAGTTATAATCAAAGTGTCATATACAATCAGTGAGTTAGAGTGCGTGTCTGATTTTGCAAGTTATAGTAACTTGTAAATCAAATAGGTGGGGTAGGAGAACTGGAGAGTATTGAGTTACAGATTTATAATTGACACATTTGGCTCATTGTTCTAGTGATGTTGAAGTTGAAAATCCTACGTGCTAGGTCGTGATTTTTACACCTTTTGAGCCGGGTTATTTTTCACGTAAAAATTGATGAGTTTACTTTACTGTTTATTTTTACTTTACGCGTAAGGAGTAAGGTAACGAACCACGTTCTTTAGTGTTCCATAAAGTCACTCAAATTAACAGTTAGGAGTGATGTTGATCAACTACCTAAATATGTACCTTTTCCAAGCAATACACACTAAATAGGCATAGTCAATTGATGGTCCTTCAATAAACAATAATATCGTAGTAGAACATGTAGAGAAAATTCAATGGCAAAATTTTATTAGATGCAACGTAAAATCATCCTCTAAGAGGTTTCATCAATTCCTAGAATAAAGAATTTAGCTACTCATAATTGTTTGCACATCTACAATATTAGAATTCATCACCAATAATAGGAAAAGGAAGAAGAAAGATAAAAACTCGTTTCCGAATCTTTCGCCTTGCTCCTTGTTTGTTCTTGCCTTCAATGATGTTGTGTAACCCCTTAAAAAGTCGTTCTTTGATGTATTTATATCACTCAGGGATGATATGGGGTAGAACTATTCAATTCAAACTCAGATGGAAAAAGCTGGAATCCATGTTTGCCTTCGCGCGTAGCGCACCCATGGATGCGGATTCGGCTTTTGAAATTCTTCTATTTTGCGAAGCAATCTGTGCTTTTGCTTTACTTCGTTGTTTTGTGCCTTCGCTTTTCTCTTTTTTCGCGTCCGTTTCGTGCCACGCATGAGAATAGACAAGCTCCCAATCCTTCCATTTTTTTCCTTCCTGCAACAATTTGATAGCTTTTGATCCATTATCATCCGGGTTCACTCCTACATGCAAGAAACACGTCATGAGTATAATTCTCTTCAAAAATCATATAATCTCTCACAACTCACATGACAAATAAGATGAAAATACCCTCAAAATCATGCACTTTTGGCCATTTATCGTGCCAGCGACCATATTATCTTCATGGTATGTATGGCGCACTAATGGAATTTTGGAAACTGAACAAAGACACCCGTTGGGGACCTAACTAACAGATTTTTACAGATTTGACTTAGTACTTTCTTTTCAAAGTTTTATTGAATTTAACTGAAATTATATTTCCGTCACAGATTTAAAACTAATTGAGAATAAGTTTTAGTCTTGTGAGAGAACTTCTAGTAAACTCATTATTATTATTATAACAGTTATTTATATATTTTAACATATTTTTAACTTTTAGTACGATATAAAATGAATTAAACTTAAATGAAGTAGTCACAATTAATATAGCCAATCCAAACTTTTTTGAAGTGTAATTGTTATTGTTGTTGTTTATATTCCTTCACACCTTCCTGACCAGTCATATCTTTTAAGAATCTATTACTTACATGTACCCGAAAATCTATAAAGAATTATAGAAAGTAAAAAAAAAAAAAAAAAAAAAGAATTCC
>NW_017686697.1:0-826 GCF_001879085.1 Nicotiana attenuata | reverse complement strand
GTTCTTGGCCGGCCTCCTTTGTTTAATATAGGGTTTAGGACTTAAAATCCCATGTTTTGCACTTTAGTCCCTGAAATTTTCGCTTCCTGCCGCGGTCCCACCGCTGTCGCGGTCAAACCGCGGCCAAACATACTCTCTGATTTTTCAGTTGTCCGCGAGTACACTCTGCCGCGGTTCTGCCGCGGTCGCGGTGGAACCGCGGTTTTTCACCCTGTTTCGTTTGGAATTTGGAAAAACATAATACATGAAAGTTGTAGCCCTTTGAGTTAGCTTTCCAACCATATATTGTGGAGCCCAAATGGAGTTCTGAGCAAAAAGTTATGTCTATTTTACTAGACAGTGCGCAATATGCCTCCTCATGTCTTCGTTCGTACTTAATTATCAAATTTGACCCCCGAACACGATCCCGGCTTAATTCCTTGAGCTTTTACTCAGACTTCAAAGCTTCAAATCACCTAAATTCATTCCATAACATCTATATAGCTCGGAATCACACCTACAAGGCATAAAACGCACAATTAGTGCAAAACACTAGCGATTAAAGCGCAAACTCAATTAAAGTGCAGTAAATTCGAGTGTAATAAGCGACTAAAATATGCAATTATAGCCTATCATCAACACCCCACACTTAAACCATTGCTCGTCCTCGAGCAATCAAACTCTACTTTTTTTATAGACACGACCTTTTTAAACAATTCTCCTAACTCATCACACCAAGAGTATTTAAAATAGACTAAGCACAAAAGCGTAACATCTTTACCTCAAGATTTGACTCACAAGTACCACACGTATTCACAACTCACCCACTTACTCTAATATAGAGGTG
>NW_017686696.1:0-6258 GCF_001879085.1 Nicotiana attenuata | reverse complement strand
TTTTTATATTTTAAAAATTAATTTAATTTAGTAGAAGTTTTTAATTACGTCTTTTAATATCGTGATTGTTATGATCACAAATAGTAGGTGGAGGTAAGTGGTATAATTAGGGGGTTTTGACACAGTTACCATAAAAATAAAATTATTTCCCCTTGTCTACCCATTTGTTTTTCTATCCATAAACTAATGGGATAATTTCACATAAGTACACTTGGGGAAAGCACTTTTCAGCCGCCTAACCCACAAATACAGTTTTCATGCGGTAGCCCACAAATAATTTCAGCGCCTAACCCACAACTTCATCAACTACACCCAAAATCACGCCTAAATCAGATTTCACTTTTTTTCTTTCATTTTTATCTTTACCCTTTTTTCATTTTTCATTCTTATTTATTTTTTACTTCCCTCTGTATAGTAAACAATATCAGCAAGTTGAAGTAAAAAATAAAAATATATTCATCCTTAGAGTCTATAATTTTATTTTTATATTTTTTTTGTAAAATTTAAAGTTTTGCAAGGGAAATTCTTATTTCACTGGAAAAAATAAAAATTTACATTATTAAACACCTTATATACATTGTTATACACACAAATATAATCATGTATAATTATGTATAATCTTGTATAATTGTGTATAATCATGTATAATTCTGTATAACTATGAGAATACCCACAAATATACATGGTTATACATGATTATACAAAGTATATGTATGTATATACAACATATACATCATTCTTCCTCCCTTCAGAAGTTATTTAAAGTGAGAAGAAGAAAAAGAAGAAAGGCTATNTTTTAAGCAACAGTGGGAGGTTATTTCTCAAATTGAAAAACAACTACCTGTTGAGGCCATTGTGCAGGCACGAAGAATAATCCGTAGTAGAGCAGCATCATCTGGTCAACAGTCAAAGGATGGTGGTCAAGAATCTAGGATGAGCAGGATTTGTTGGAAAATTTGTCAGTCACTTTCCCTTATATTGATTTTCATTAGCAGTGTGCTTCATTCTGTTAAATGTTTTTTCCTCTTGAAGAAATTGCTGGTCAGGAACCAAGATATCTGTCAAAAACTTGGCGCCATAAATGAAGATTCCATCCTAGGAAGTCACATTTGCCTATATGTCAGGGAATTTTCCATTTTAATTTCACCAGATGTTGAAGTTTATCCATCCTTTAGTAGGAAGCTGCTATCAGATGTTGGGCTTTCATACCCTGGTTTAGTCAGATTCTGTCTCTCCATTGATTTCTTCTGCTTAAGGTACTCCGAAGATGTCTCTGAACAGTATTTTTCCTTTGCATGTGGATCCTTGAAGGTTGTCTCTTCTTATCTTACAGAAGATAAGACCAATAAGTTCAATAATAACTTCAAAGGACGTCGGAGAAAAAATTTTCACAATCTGCAACCTACTTTATGGGGAGAGCCAAACCAAATTCTCCACTCCACTGAAAGTGGTGGGGCTAATCCTCCTCGTGATACTGATGGAGATTTTGTACATACCCCGAAATCTCTTATAGAACAAGCATGCCTGAATTGGAGAAAATATTCATCAAGATTTGGAGAAAATGAGATCCAGAACATGGAGGATCCTTTTATTCTTTGTGAGATAAAGGGCTTTTTGACCGATCAAAGCCTCAAGAACCTTACTGCTGGATACACTAGTTGTTGCATGGTAATGGGGACGTTGAATTTAGTTCTGGATTATTTAGTGATAGTGTCAATTACAGTTATTTGCAGACAGATATGTGCGATACCTTGGACTACTAGCCGCATGGGGAGCACTGCTGTACAGGGAGTTTCTGGATTAGTTGAGGATCCGCTAGTTGCAGATTGGAATAGCAATTACAAACCATTTTCTTCTGGAATTAAGGTTATGGTGCCTAGACTTCTTCCTGAGAAACATATGCAAATAGCGGTACACATTGCTGGTCCACGAATCAAGCTGACATTGAGAAAGGAGGATTTTCATGGTGCGGACGCGGATCTGTATCTTAAGCTTGGGAATGACGTACACCTTTCTTTTGATGCTGACGACATTGAACTGGGTGTCTCACCAAGTTTGGAGTCTGATTTGACTTCCTCAAGTGGAGATACTGCAGTTTTTGATGCAAAACCGTTGAAGGACCTTCAGCAGATGGATATTGCTAAACCAAATGGTGAAGTTAATAGCAGTCGAGGGTGCACTTCACTTTGTGCCTACATGAAACTTAAAGGTCTGAAAGTTTCCCTCGACAAGTTATGGGATAATCAGGGTGGCCAAATTGTCGTGTTAAATCCTTTAACTATCCAACTGTTATCTTTGAGGTATTTGTTCTGCTCTCGTGCTTTTTTTTTTCTCTGTCTTCAAGCATGTGCATGTTATACTTGAGTCTGCAAGCAATTAAGTATCCTCAGTTAGAACAAAAAATCACATGGTAATTTAGTACATGAATAATTTTTCAACGCCTTTGCTCATCCTGATTGAGATATCCATCGTTGTCTTAAGAAACTCTGAGGTATGATCCTTAGATGTGTGCCGAAGAAATGAGTGGGTTTGTTGCAGTTGTTCCGTATCAGTCTGTAAACAGCAAAAGATCCATCAGAAAACATGCAACAAGGAAAGTTTAAGTTGTTTTTGTTGTCTACTATACTGTTGTGTTCTTACTACATGGAGTCCACTTTTATTTTCGAACTTGTAAAAACTGTACTTTCATGTTAAAGTCCCAATCTGTTACTTGTCTTACCTTTGTTTGCTTCTTTATAACACTGGCGACTGTCACAATAGAAATTTCCTTCAGTTTTTTTTGTCAGAGTAATTTCCTGGATATTTCTGAAATTATTGTGGACTAAAGCTAAAGTTAATGTACTTCACCAATGATTGGCAGGAAGGATCTGCATTCTTTGGGCTCAATAGATATTGCTTTCTCTGTTGCATTGCATTGCACGAGTACTGGATTGACGACTCTGGTATTTATGGATGAATGTGCAGTTCTGCTAAAGGTGTTTCTCTTCTCTTGGTGCCTTGTAGTTGCTTTGCTGGGTGGTTTTCTCATTTAGCATATGACTGAAACTTTTTTGATCTTCTGTGTTAGTTGAGACGTTCACCTTATTCTACTGTGTACTTCTTTAATCTGGCAGTCTTTAAGATTGTGTTTGTGGTAATTATATTTTTTAACTGACCTTCAACATACAATCTGAACTTGGAATTCTAATAGGTGTAGTCCTTCTGTACCGTCTCCACTTTTGTGAGGTAGCTTCCAGGGGTGGCCATGTGGTCTTTATGTTACCAACCTTCTGCGTAGTATTCATTGACCCTGGTGATAAATTTGTTATAAACTCCTCAAATAGAAATTCAAGTCTTCCCTTGTCGTCCAAACTGTTAGATTAATTGAAATAGGAAAGACTAAGTTCCTTCGCTGTTTTCTCCAATATGGTATTGGATACTATCCCCCTGGCACTGAAGATGTTGTTCCATCCTTCCATGAGTCATTTTGTGGTTCATTTATCAAGAAATACAGGAAGCCAGAGTATGGAAACACTGGCACTTCAGCCTGAGATTGACGTCTAGCTAGTTGTTGCAAACACCAACACATTGACAAGGGATGCGTCCTAAAAGAATGGTGCCTCTCTGAGCTAGTCTTTTTTCTCAAATTTTGCTGTCATTACAATCCCATTCTTCCAATTGTGAACAAGTGATCAAGGTTCATTTTAGGTCCTTCTAGCTGTCCTGTTTCCCGACTTTTGCTGCCATAACAAGTTCATTCTTCTAGTTGTGAACAAGAGGACTCAAGACTCATCTTTGGCCTGCTAAGTGCTAACAACAGAGGTTTGACAAACAGCCTCCTTAACCAGAATCAGTCTTGCCTCCAGCATAACCATGTTGGTGCTTCTGACCTTGTTTAAGGCTCCACTGCTGTAGGATCTAGAGAGTATGTCTTTGGGACCACTAACCTCCCTGATCTGCTTGTGACTTGGAGTTTTGGAGCCAGTAGTTCCGTGGTTGGTCGGTTATCGGACCTTGTGTTGCCTAAACTGCTATCATGTTTTGTCAATTTATAATATAGGCCAGTCTTATCACGGCTTCAAATCCTTTTGGGCATATATCCATATCATGACCTGTTCCTCGGAGTAGCTTCTCATGCATTCAGATAGCCATATATTCTCCTTACCGGCACCTGGTGTGATCTTACTACTATAGTTACTCCAGTTTCATTTCAAACAATGGACACTGTCACATTCTAAGATACCAAGTGTTCTTTCCTCCTTAATACTCCCTTGCTCTTTCCAACCATAGTACTCCAAATATGAAGGAAGATATTTCCTTCTTTAAGCTGCTATCTAATTTGTGTGCTTACCTGGATTGCCTCATAAATTCCTCAAACAGGTCTTTCATTCTCTGTTTATGTAACAACGCAACCATTGTTCACAGTACTACTATGAGAATTATGATACTTCCCATTGACAAGTTGACTTGACCCATCATGCAGATCACTGCAACAAGTGACTTTCAGTGCTCATTAGAATTGCATAAGCTATCCTTCTGTAATAAAAAGGTGCATGTAGTTTATGTGAGAATGCACGGAGAAAAATCTCATTATTGATATTAGTCTTTCAATATAATACAAGAAGTTCTATTTATAGCTATACTCTACAAAGTACATAGTACTCCTATTCCCATGTGGGACTAGACTGACTTATATACATAACTGTAAACTAACTAATACTCCCCCTCAAGCCGGTGCATACAAATCATATGTACCGAGCTTGTTACATATATAACCAATACGAGGACCAGTAAGGAACTTGGTGAGAATATTTGCAAGCTGATCATTCGACTTCACAAACTTTGTATTTATCTCTCCTGAGAGTATCTTTTCTCTGACAAAGTAACAGTCAATCTCAATATGTTTAGTTCTCTCATGGAACATCGGATTTAATGCAATATGAAGAGCCACTGGATTATCACATACCAGTTCCATCTTGTTGATTTCTCCGAAGTTTAACTCCTTGAGCAACTGCTTGACCCAAACTAGCTCACACGTTGCCATAGCCATGGCCCGATATTCGGCTTCGGTACTAGATCGAGCAACTACATTCTGTTTCTTGCTCTTCCAAGAGACCAAATTACCTCCTACTAGAACACAATATTCAGACGTAGAACGCTTATCAGAAGGTGATCCTGCCCAATCAACATCTGTGTACCTAACAATCTGCTCGTGGCCTCGATCCTCGAATAGTAACCCTTTGCCTGGAGTTGACTTTATATACCGAAGAATGCGAACAATTGCATCCTAGTGACTATCACAGGGAGAACCATAAACTGACTTACAACGCTCACCGAAAAAGAAATGTCAGGTCTAGTCACTGTGAGGTAATTCAATTTGCCAACCAACGTCCTATATCTCGTAGGATCTCTAAGAGGCTCCCCTGTCCAGGCAGAAGCTTTAGCATTCAGATCCATAGGAGTGTCAACATATCTGCAGCCCATCATTCCAGTCTACCTCAAGAATGTCTAAAGGCATACTTCCGCTAGTGAAATAACAATACCTGAGGTAGACTGAGCGACCTCATT
This sequence comes from Nicotiana attenuata, assembly GCF_001879085.1. Lineage (NCBI taxonomy): Eukaryota > Viridiplantae > Streptophyta > Magnoliopsida > Solanales > Solanaceae > Nicotiana > Nicotiana attenuata. The sequence goes on along the minus strand of NW_017686696.1, from coordinate 711 downwards.
ACCTAGAAAATATTTCAATCTGCCCAGATCCTTAGTCTGGAAGTGCTGAAAGAGATGCTGCTTCAGATTAGCAATACCATACATTTCAAAATCAAAATAATCCAAATGCAACAAAATTAACCTTCAAAGTCAAACAAACCTAAAATATCAAACAATGAAATTACAATAAATATAATACCAGAGACTAACATGCTAACCACAATAGATATTTAATTTTCAACAATTTGAGGAGAAAAAGTCTTCAAACATAAAGCGCAATACTTCCAACTAACATTAACGAGAATAGAAAAAAGTACTCCCTCTGTTCCAATTTATGTGAACCTGTTTGATTGGGCATGGTGTTTAAGAAAAATAAAGACTTTTGGAAATTGTGATCCTAAACAACTCAAAAAGGGGTCCACAGTATATGTGTGGTTATAAAAGCTTCTCACTAAGGATAGAATTGGGAATTTAAGCTAAATTATTTCCAAATTTAGAAAGGGGTCTTTTTGGAACAGACCAAAAAGGAAATAGGTTCACATAAATTGAAACAGAGGGAGTAAATGTTAAAAGCCAAATAAAAAAAAAGAAGTAAAATAAGGGGAGAAGGCAAAAAGCTGATGGCAACACCAAAAAATAATCTTTGAGATGCATCTTCACAGCCTTCGGCTTCTTCTCCGCCATAGTTTTATCATCGAAGGATTTCTTCAACACTGGCTTCTTCTCGGTCTT
>NW_017686695.1:5501-6258 GCF_001879085.1 Nicotiana attenuata | reverse complement strand
CCGAGATCAGGTTCAAGGAGCTCAAACAAAGTTGTGATTGACCGGTTCAACATTGTCAAAGTAAATCTTTGGTCCCTTCTCGTGATGAAGACAATGTTCAGTAACAAGGATAGAACTTTACACGTTCTTTAATGATTACCTAAGTTTGATGTGGTATTTATCAAATAGTGTTAATCTAAAGGATTACACGTTTAGGAATCACCTATGTAAGTGTGAAGTGGAAGCCGCTTCAATGAGAATTTTGTAAGGCCAATTCTCTACACACTTATGAAACCAGGCGGTGTTCATGGCTGAAACGAACACAACAATGAGAACCAAAATACGGTTAAGGGTTGGTTGTGTGACATATGGTTGTCTAGGTATACACTAAAGTTCGACGGTTCAAAGATATCAAATCTACCGATTGACCGAGTATATCCGACATATGTTCACTACGAAAAGTTCAAAGGGAAACCTACTTATCCAGATGCGATTAATCCTTACTTGCAAATCACACAGCTTTCATCTATGATCATTCTTGTTACATCCATTCCCATTCATGTGGGGGATTGTTGGACTTTAAAGGCATTGAGCTTCAAAGACTTTAAGCAATGGGCTTTAAAGTGTAACAGTGTGAATTGAAAATGGTGGGAAATAAAATGGAGGGAAATGAAAATTTGAATGAAGTGAGCTTTTGACTTGCACTTTGTCCCTCATTGGTGAGGGACAACTACATTTATGTGCTTATATATAGAATCACTTCTTAAAGCTCTTAAAA
>NW_017686695.1:0-4575 GCF_001879085.1 Nicotiana attenuata | reverse complement strand
ATATATATATATATATATATATATATATATATATATATATATATATATATATATATATATATATATATATATATATTTTCAACATTATCCTTGTTTAACCTCAAAATCGGAGAACAATTGAATTTATACGTGGTTTTAATGATACATGACATATAACTTGATACAAATTAAGAAAACAGATTAATACTGAAATTAATGATAAGAAAATAAATGCAAACCACACAAATTGAACAGTTTTAGCCTTGGAATTTGATCACCCTCGAGCCAAGAAGTGCCTCAATCGATGTCAGAACGGAATAACAAGATAATAAGAACTAGAAATAGCAGTGTATTGCTTTTTGATGCGTACTACAATGTGTATTACAAATAATTAGACCCCCTTTATATAGTATGGGAGTCCTACTTTAGATACAATTTTACAAAAGGTAAGAAATCTCATGATTTGCCAATTAGTCGATCACTCGTTGATACGTGCCGAGATCCCCGCTGCGATATCCGATCGGTTACAGATATTTCGGCCTTCCGTTATTCGGTCCGATAATATCTCCTCGAGCTTGGTCGATGTCGGGGTCGGTTTTGGAGCTACAGGCTCGATGGCCTTGAAGACGCATACTCTAACTTTGTACCTTGGTTCGATATAATCCGGGGTCGATCTTTAACCCGTCACATTTCAGTCCCGACCTGCCATGCAATAGACGAGCCTGGTTTCTACCGTATACAGATAGTCCCCTCATTTTTCGGAAAGTAAGCGACGAGAAACGATATGAGCCCTCGATCTTTGTCTCGTTCTTCGCGCCACAAATGACAAAACTGACGAAACGTCTCGTCAGTCATGTCTTTAATGGCATTAAATGTTCGTCAGTTACTGGTTGGCTACTACGGGTTTTGAACCGTTGTTCGCAAACTATAAATACCCCCTCATTATCTTGTTCAAACTTTACTTTCAAAGCCTCTGCCCTCGTACACTAGAGATTTCCATACTTTCCAACATCAATTCTCTGATTACTTCTGAGATTTTTTCATAGGAACTTCTGCCCTTTTCTTCAAATTATCAAATACATTCTTTCAGATTCTTCTTTCCTTTTATCTTCCCTTTAAAACTGGCGAAAACTTCAAAGTTTGTTCCCAGAAAGAAACTCCCTCTGCCTCGCGTCCGGCTGAAAAACAAAATGCTCCGTCTACTGTTGTCGAGGGAAAGACATCGGAGCCCTCCTTGACTACGTTCGTTCCTGGGGGTGCCCAACGGGTGCCGACTTTAAAGCTGAAAAAACCTCTTCCGCACAGGATCGATGCGAACCGGGCTCGAGGTATATATGCTCCATCACTGACGATCTTCTCTCCAAAGTCAAGGAAGATTGTAACTGGGCCGGTAAACACGTGGTGGTGCCTACACCCGAGGAGTCGATCACTACCCACGTGGAGGGTTTGGTAAGTGTTTACACTTATCCCTTCACGTTGGGCCCTCTGGACCCGGTCATCATTGCCTTCTGTAAGAGGTACGAGGTGACCCTCGGTCAAATTCATCCCTCCTTCTGGAGGATAGTGATTCTCCTCCGCTTCTTTGTAAGAAAAATCGACAAGTGCCCCTTCACTATCGATCATCTTATGCGTCTGTTCAGTCCCCGACTCTACCAAGGGGATGGATAAAACTTGCCCGTCGGCCCACGAAGGCCCCATTCTCGAGCATAGACGAGGATCGGGACCGAAGTCGGTTGGGCCGATTCGTTCGAGTGAAGACCTCGGACTTAACCCCGGTCGAAGACATGCTATTTCCCGAGAAATGGAACATGAAACGTAAGTATAACCTTGCCTTTTAAGATTTCATTTATTGCTTTTCCTTTTCTTCCCTTCTTACTAACGTTTCGTGGTGCAACTGTTGCTCGGATGCCGGATGCGGTTCTCCGACTCAAGGAGTGGGTTGAGGGCATCATATCGCAGAAGTCCTACTCCTAGAGCGCGTGGCGTGAACTTTCAAAGAGCCAGTGGGAGGCCCGTTTTCACGGTAAGATTCTTTCCTAGAATAGACATCGCTTGGATTTTTTTCGAGCTGACTCATCTCTTTTTCTTTGTAGTCCTTGGAAAGGATGTTGCAATGAGGCCCCCACCCGGTGATGAAGACGTCCACACCCAACCACCTTCTCCAAAGCAGGATAAAGAGAAGAAAAGGAAAGGGGCTCCAAGTTCCCCGAACTCGGAGAAGCAGAAACCAAAAAGGAGCGAGGTGCTCAAACCCAAGGAAAGCACCAACGCCCTTCCATCAGACTCAATCTGCCGACTATGGGATGAATCCTAAGAAGAAGAAGAAGAAAATTCCGAGCCGGTGGCTTGGGTGCGAATCCAGAACGCACTGCCTCAAGCCGAGGAGGCTGCTGAGAGGGCAGTGATCGGGATCTCTGAACCGGAAAGGGATGAGGTTGTTTTGCCCCAAGTTAGGGAGGTCGAGAGGTATAACGGGGCTGATAGTTCTCGAGCAGAGAAAAGTGCCCTGAAAGATGCGCTTGGGGCGATTGACCTCACTGTCTCCTCTGTTCTCCGATTCCATGATCAACGAGGCCGGTATGCTAGATGGTCGTTCACACGAGAGGCCTCATGGGGCGGCAAATCTCAACAACTTCATAGATGGTTTAGAATCTACTGCCTCGGAGGACGTCACAGGTTTTGGTGACTTACCGGTGCTAAAGAAGGCACCATCTTCGGGAGCCACTGGGACTTCTTCGAGTCCAAGGTTAGTGGATCGGTTCCCAACTCCGAGTATTGATCTTGACCGAAAGCAGTCAATAGTTATCTCTATCCCGAAGGATGCCCGAGTTCTCTCTGCCCCCGTGGGGGTTGCTAGCTATCTTCGGTGATTGGTAACCGAAGAGGACCGGGCCAGGATGACCGAGGTCGAAGCACCCTGCCTATTCAATGAAGCTCAACAGGCATTGAATTAGGTAACTTCAAGTGCCTCTTTATTATGTATTCTAAATTTGAGGTTGCAAATAATCGTAACACTTTTCTTTATGCTTGCAAGCCTCGATACTTCACCATGAAACTTTTCTCCGATCTCGGGAGGAGTTAACCAACACGAGAACGAGGTTCGGGAGCTTACTGAGAAGAGGGACACCTACGAGCTTCTCAATGAGAAACTTGAGGCCGATTTAGAAGCGGCTCAGAAGGAGCATGCCTAATGGGTTGAGGAAGTAAATCGAGTACTTGAAGATAGTGACGATGATTTGGACACAGTGGCTAACGATCCGAACCTGTAGGTCCAAAATAGGCTTGAACAGATCGGGCAGCTCCAGGCACAGGCGGACACGATAAAAGCCGAGGCTGAGGAGTGGAAGAAATATATGGACCTCTTAGCCTCGAAAAAGGAGGATGTCCAAGCACAAGTTCGACTGAGGCCCAGCTCCGAGCTGCAGAGGAAAAGACCTCGATCGAGGCCAAAACAATCAAAGAGATCCGGCATCAGCTGAGCTCGGGGATTTTTAACCAAGAAAATATGGCCAAGGAACTTGAGGCGGTCAGGTCAGAGATTGTTGTGGTCAAGGCTGAAGCTGATAAGAAGGTGGCCCAACATAAGGCCGATGCTGAGGCAGCTCAGGATCAAGTGAAGCATTTGGTCGAACACATGAAGTGGCAGTCTCGAAGGGAGGACCTCGAAGGAGTTCAAGCTCAGGGCTTCGACCTGCTGGCTGAGATCAAGGATGCCAAGATATGTGAGGCCAAGGCCAGGAAGCTATCTTATTCCAAGGAGGAGGATTCCGAGGGGTATGAAGACTCAGATGAGACCGAAGGTGGTGAAGAACCCGAAGGCGACGACGTGGCCCCTGGTGAAGATTAGGCCACTTAGGATTTTTTTTTGCTGGCCGTTTTGGCCGCTGTAGATTTCTATATCGGGGCCATTTGGCCTTTTTAAAAAGATTTTTAAATATGTAAAAGGCTTTCTTTCCCTTTTTGCTTTCAAATTTTCCCCTGCAATTATTTGTATTCACAAAGATCGAAATGCCTTAGCATGAAATAACTTAGGTTATGTTCGAAAGTTCAAATAGACCTCGCCTTTACATTAATCTGTTTTAAGGCGTCTTGGGGATTCGATGTTACCGGAAACTTTTTTTCCCAAAGTAAGTAGTTCGGGTTATAGTTTGCCGAGGGTAGCCTTTCGAATCGGTTATGAAAAATTTTCTTTTTTGAAGGGCTAGTTTTTTCTGCGGGTCTCGGACGTCTCCGAGCCGTGTTAATATGGTCGTAGCCTTTTAGTTCGGGAGTCGCCTAGTGGACTTATTTTCCCGAGTTATCCGGGCTTGCTCAAGATAACAGTCCCTGAGCCTAGGTGGTCGTGGCCTTTAAAATTTGGGGGTTGCCTAATATGTCTTATGCCTTCGAGGTCTGGTAGCTCGGGCCGCCCGAGTTTGTTTTCAAACGGCAGTCCTCGAGTGAGGGAGTGATCATTCGAACTCCGGTTATAAGCGGCCCTTGGGCTCGTTACCTTTAGGACATCAGAAGTAGGAAATTCTTTAAGGGATGTAAAGAAGGAATTTTAAAACATAAGGTGGATTGCAAGGAAAAAGACTTATCTTTATTCTTACGCAT
>NW_017686694.1:2565-6258 GCF_001879085.1 Nicotiana attenuata | reverse complement strand
TTAGACTCCAGGGCCTGCCACCATACCCCCCACGTCTACCCCATTAACGCCGCCTCGCGTCTCCTCAATCAGAACTATATCATCAGCGAACAACATACACCATGGCACCTCTCCTTGGATATGGTGTGTCAGTGCGTCCATCGCTAGAGCAAATAAGAAAATCAAACTTTTTCACTTCGCAGAACTTTTTTTTTAAACTTATACATAGCCTATTAGGTGTAACAAAAAATGGAACCCCATAAAATGTGGGGCCTAAAGCAGTTGCTTTACTTGCTTTATGGAAGGGTCGCCCCTAGCCAAATCGGTCATTACATAAGGTGACACTTTTCATCATTACGTAACGACGAATTTAACAATACCATACAATAAAGTTTAAGTAACAACCAAATTAAACATTGTATTTAAAATAACAATACAATACGATACAATAGGTAGCAACCATCCAAACAAGTTGTTAGGGACATCCGATTAAAAAAAAAAGGAGCTAATTTGCATGTATCTCAATAATCATTATTCCATATCAACACAAGTAATCTGCTCACATGGCTACGACTATCTTTTCTGTAGATCCTTACTGAACATGTATAACTAATGTTTAAACAAATTCAATTAGACCAGAGTGTGTCCGTATTAAGGCGTGACAATCCACATCTTGTTTTGTTGGTTGATTGGGTCCATTCAGATGCCAATAATAACCATAGAGAATAACTGCAATTAGCATAACCATACTGTATAGGTCCAAATTTGGCGATTCTGTAGTAACGGATAAGTAAGACAAAGGACGGGATGGTAGGTTGCTCTCACAAAGGCTGGTGTCAAAAGCGGGCAGCCGAGGTGAGAAAATAACGGTAGAATAGGTTTAGAGGTAGACATAAAGAATATTCCTTTGGATATTCTTTATGTTGTACTTTTTAGGGTTTTTTGGGAATATCCTTTATAAATAGGAAGAGATAAAAAATAAAAAGGGGATCTTCTTCACTTTCTGATAAGAACACATTGTAAAGGCTGACAAAAGAGAATATCCAAAAGTTGTCTTGTTCGTTGATAATATTATTGAAGCGCACGTTGTTCAATCTTGATCCATAGATCCAAATATTCCACACCCATCTTGACTTCTCACTTTTCCACGTCGCTGACAAAGAAAAGGAGGGGCATACGCAGGAATTTTTGTAAGCGGTGTCGAAATTTATAAAAAAAAACTGAAATATAACTTTGATTGTCATACTTTTAGACAAGAAATAGTCTTAATCTATTGATTTTGTTGAGTCTTAAGCAAATATTTACAAAAGAAAATTGTCTTAGTTGAGGTTTGAACATTTGACCTCCTAGAGAAAAATCAAGCACATTACCAACACACTAACACACAATTTATGTTAAGTGGTGTCATTTTTTCCTACTTAACAGTTTCCGTACAGTATTAATACATATATTTAGTAAAAATTTCCGACGAGACACCGCTTCGATAAGCGTAAATCCGCCCCTGGAGAAAAGGGAACATCCCAATCATATAAGGGAATCTTACAGAAATGTCCCAAAAAAGTCCCAACTTACCAACCTCTAGCCATTAATCATAGACTTACCAAAACTAGGCAAACACATATAAAAATTAAAAACTCAAATAAATAAGGTTCTTTCTCTCCAAGAATCACACACAAAGATCTCCTTCCATATTTTTAAGCGTGATTAGCAACATTAGATGCAAGACGGAAAGGAAATTTCGTGGATTTGGTAGCAAATAAGATGATGAAATACAAAAATATATATATACAAGATTCCTAAAACCTAAGCAGAAAATGACTTTTTTTCAATGGGTATGGTTGAGATTCATTGTAAACATATAAATGAGTCAATATACAAAATTTGAGGAAGATTGGAGGTGATTTGGACTGATTTAGTTTCAAAATTCGTAGTTAAAATCGAGTTCAAAAAATTCTTCTGCGACACATGTATCAAACACATATCACGCATGTATCTCATACGCAGGTATACATGGATATACATGTGATACACATTTGATACAAATATGATACATGTTTGATACACAAGTGATACACAGTGTGATACACATATTATTTTCTTCATGTTCATCTTCTATTTCGAATTTTCAATTCAAACCACCTCAAAACTCCACCAAATCATTCCAAATGAGATTCAAGGTCCTTAGGATGTACCAAATCTATTTTAATAACACCCACTGAAAAGAAAGCAAAAATTTGACCTTTTTTGGCTACAAATAGCTAATTGGTTAATATTGATAATATTTTAGGAATTGGCCAATTTTTGTAATAAGTTACTTATAAATGAACATAGCTGGTATTTTCCCATCATATAATAATTGGGTGATAGATCCTTTTTTATTACATTCATTGTCATTATTTACATTTATTACATATTCATGCTATCATATTTATTATCAATCATAGTGTATTAAATCCGTTATTTAATGCTCTTGAATACTACTCGTCTCACGAGTATTCTATTTTATTTGGCCTAGAATTTATTAAGTTGAACTAAGACTCGCCCTTTAATTCATCATTAATTGATCTAGTTAAAAGGTTTAGCACTTTTTTGCTCAAACACGTACTATTGAGCAGAATGGGTGTCTTTTTTCTTTAGTAAGAACCCTTTCTATATTAATAATGATTTTAAAGTTAGCCAGGCAATTATATTCTTTCCTAATTATAGTAATAGTCATTTTTTCTGGATTTGACTCCTCTCCATTTCTCATTCTCTCAATCTCTCCAAGTTCTTATTTAGATTTGTGACACTTGTCCTAATAACATATTGACGGTCTAGATTTATTTAACAAACCAACACTCTTAATCATGGGTAATAAGGTTCATATTACCATTATTTTAGGAAATATACTCTAGAACTTTAGTAAGAAATCATTATCTCCAAAAATATTATTAAAGTATTTGCCTAAAAAATGCGGAATCATTGATTTTGTCTGTTGATAAATTTATATGTTTCAACTTCATGTTTGTTCTATGTTAAATGGACGTTCATGGCTTCCATTCAGTTTTTGTTAGTGGAAAAATTAGTTACCTTTGCATTTTTTATGCAATGATGTATAACTGTTAAAAATGTTTACAATAAAAAAGAAAAGAACAAATAGAGACGATAATGTGAAATTTTAGACATATGTGTAAACATATAAATTTTATTAAAATTAAATTCATAAAATAATTTGGATTATATTTTAAATTCAATATATATTGGTCCAAATAAATATTATGGGCTAATATATAAATGAATTAATTATATAAGTCCAATATATATGGATTAAATAAATAAGTCTTAATCCATTGGGCCATCCCATTTAATTGGGCTAAAGTGGTAAGCCCACTTCATTAAGCCCAAGATGACATCTTCCTAAAGGCCCAGTTTGGTGCCACGTGTCAAATGACGTGGCGCGCCAAGTCAAACAGAAGAACCAATAGGATTGTGCCACGTGTCAAAATGACAAGGCATGCCCAGTCACACTGAAAGGCCAATGAAATCGTGCCACGTGTGCAAGTGACATATTCTGGCCAATCAAATGCGGCCATGTCACACTTCAATATGATTGGTCGGAAAGAGTTTGTTCTTATCACAACTCTTCCTTTCCACAACTATAAATAGGGGTCTTCATAACTCAGAAAAGACACCAGAAGTTATAACAAGAAGCAAGAAAGAGCTCGTGGATCAAAC
>NW_017686694.1:0-935 GCF_001879085.1 Nicotiana attenuata | reverse complement strand
AGCCACCCTCTGGAGAAGTGCTTTGTCTTCAAGGACAAAGTCATGGACTTGGCTCGCGAAAAGAAGATCGTGCTTGAAGATGAGAGAGCAAGTGCAAACCAAGTCTCTATCACCTTCGGCTCATTTAGTCCGGGTGAATTATGCGGTGTTAAAGAAAGTAAAAATGAAGAATTACTGGAGAAAGACAAAGTTGAAGACGATCAACCTGATGATGATGAAGGTTGGACGTTGGTGACTCGTCGTAGGCGCCGCAAAAGGAGCCCACGAAAAGAATCAGTGGAACAACCAACAAGGAAGATGATGGTAAAAAGACCAACGAAAAAGAATCCAGTTAGGCATTTGAAGAAAGCAAAAGTGGAGATGTACCAGCCTCAAAAGCCATGAAATCCAGTGACCTTGGAGGAGTTCTTACCAAGTTGGTTCCGCACAAAGATTTCCCATGAGGGCATTGATGCCTCTTGTTGCCACGCTGACAAAGGGGAAGAAAAGAGTGATGACCTACCGTTGGTACCATCTTCGGAAAAGCCTATCGAGTCCACTCCTCAAGAAGTTAATGCTTGTGAGGAAAAGGTCACATTAACAAATGGCGATTTTTTGCTAGGTAACACTCCTCATAACCGCCCATTGTACCTGGTTGGCTATATGCGCGATGAAAGGGTAAATCGGATTTTGGTTGATGGAGGATCCTCAGTGAACATTTTGCCAATCCACACTGTGAAAGAACTTGGTATTCCCATGAACGAACTCTCAGAAAAGTCGTGTGATGATCCAAGGATTCAACCAAGGGGGGCAAAGAGCCATAGGCGCGATCAGGCTGGGAATCACTATTGAAGATATGCAATCAAGTGCATGGCTGCATGTGATCGACGCGAAGACTTCATACAATGTTTTTGCTTTGGGAGGCCTTGGGATACATGAGATAAAAGTTGGTTCCA
>NW_017686693.1:4496-6258 GCF_001879085.1 Nicotiana attenuata | reverse complement strand
ATATGCCTACTCGATTCTTTGTTTTGTTGCTCTATCATCCGTTGATCCCCGAATACGATCCCGGCTTAATTCCTTGGGCTTTTACTCAGACTTCAAAGCTCTAAATCACTTGAATTCATTCCATAACATCTATATAGCTCAGAATCACTCCTACAAGGCGTAAAACACACAATTAGTGCAAAACACTAGCGATTAAAACGCAAACTCAACTAAATTGCAGTAAATTTGAGTGTAATAAGCGACTAAAATACGTAATTATAGCCTATCATCAACATCAACGGTTATAATAAAATATATAAAAAAACAAAACAAAATACAAGTTCAAACTCGCAACCTAGCAATATATACAGGTACAACTACACCGTTAGTTCCCCGGCAACGGCGCCAAAAATTGATCACGCCCAACTCTAGTTCTAGAAGGGATAAGCGAACGCTGCAAATATAATCTGGTCTAAAAGTCCGGAGTCGAATCCCACAGAGAACTAAGGCTTAGTTGTATCCGTTTAATATCAATAATAAGACAAGATTGAACAATTTTTTAGATTATAAAGATTGAGATTTATATTTCTAACTAATTAACTAGCAAATACCACAAAGCGGTAAAATTATCAACTAACGAGACACAGGGTTGGAGACTAAATTAAGGTGGTCTAGAGTTATGATTTCCCCAATTGTCGGAATCCTTCTAGCTATGTTCCCTACAATTTTGCCAATGTATTCTCTACTGATCGTGAGCACTTTAGATGCCATAATTCTCTCTCGAGCAACTACAATAATTTACTAGACATATTCTTTCGAACTACACTAGTTGGCATTATCTAACCACTCACCATGACCACGTCAAGGCTTTATTATTTCTAAACCTACCTTTAAACCCAATGTATTGAGTTCTCACATACGTTAGGAGTGACGTTGTTCAATAACTACCTAAATATGTACTCTCTCTCGAGCAGTACACTCTAAATAGGCACAGTCAATTGATGGCCATTCAATCAACAACAACAAACACGTAGTTGAACAAGTAGAGAGATCCAACGGCTTAATTATATAAAAACATAATAAGAATTTATCCTACAAAAAGTTTCATCAAAACCCTAGAAAACGAATTAGCTATTCATAATAGTATGTAAAACTACAATATTAAAAGTCATAACCAACAATAAAAGATAGGAAGAGGAAGGAAAAACTCGTAGAAGAATTCCCCGCCTTACTCCTATTGTATTCTTGCCTCCTTAGGTCGAATCTTCGGTCTCCTTAGCCTCCTTAGATCTAAATTATGTCAAAAGTGTGTCCAACCTCTTAAAATACCATTTTTCCATGTATATATACCAAGTAGGGTCGGGCCCAAATAATTATACCTTCTCATATGCGAAAAAGGACAAATTTTCACATCTGGACAGCCGCGGCAGCGGTCAACCGCGGTACGGACGCGGTGTTTGGCAAGTGTACTGCCTCAGCCCGCGTCAGGTCCGCGGTTGCGATTTCGACCGCGTTTTTCACCTTGTTCCGTTTGGAATTTGGAAAAACGTAAAACATGAAAGTTATAGCCCTTTGAGTTAACTTTCCAACCATATATTGTGTATCACAAATGCGTTTTTGAGCGAATTGTTATGTGCATTTTACTAGACAGTGCGCAATATGCCTACTCGATTCTTCGTTTTGTTGCTCTATCATCCGTTGATCCCCGAATACGATCCCGGCTTAATTCCTTGGGCTTTTACTCAGACTTCAAAGCTCCAAATCACTTGAATTCATTCCATAA
>NW_017686693.1:0-477 GCF_001879085.1 Nicotiana attenuata | reverse complement strand
TAGCAAAACAACTAAGCGATTAAAACGTACAAACTACAACTAAATTAGTCAGTAAATTTAGTAGTGTAATAAGACGACTAAAATAACGTAATTATAGCTATCATCAACATCAACGGTTATAATAAAATATATAAAAAAACAAAACAAAATACAAGTTCAAACTCGCAACCTAGCAATATATACAGGTACAACTACACCGTTAGTTCCCCGGCAACGGCGCCAAAAATTGATCACGCCCAACTCTAGTTCTAAAAGGGATAAGCGAACGCTGCAAATATAATCCGGTCTAAAAGTCCGGAGTCGAATCCCACAGAGAACTAAGGCTTAGTTGTATCCTTTTAATATCAATAAGAAGACAAGATTGAACAATTTTTTAAATTATAAAGATTGAGATTTATATTTCTAACTAATTAACTAGCAAATACCACAAAGCGGTAAAATTATCAACTAACGAGACAAAGGGTTGAGGACTAAATT
>NW_017686692.1:5324-6259 GCF_001879085.1 Nicotiana attenuata | reverse complement strand
TGATGTCGGGCTGTGTTATGTTTCCGCATTGTTTATTTCTACTTATATTATGGGATTTTATCTAATTAATGGTTTTAAATGATCTATTATAAATGTTTGATTGCTTTTGGGGTTTGTGTCGGCTGGCCTAGTTTAACGATAGGCGCCATCACGACCGGGTCCGTTTTAGGGTCGTGACAAGTAAATAGTCTTTTTCCACGATATATTCAAATAAATTTGGATTTTTTTACATAAATAGCCAACTGATTTACTATTTACTTTTCATAGATTGTATACATAGAATATACAACGATTATATACAGTTGTACGTATATTAATCATGAATTATAAATATATTATATATTGCCGATTATTTTAAGCGATTGAATAAGCGACTATTTAGGTAATTCTTCGTAAACTAAGTAGTTGTGGATACTAATTAATTCATTGGCTTGACATGTCGGAAGAAGCATGTTATACTTATTTGATATATGCTAAAGACATCCGCGGTATAATACCGATAACCTCGCAAACATAAATTTTCCAATTCAAATTGCGGAGAAGTTTGTATATTTATACCTTTTCTGGTTGGACGGATAAACGTACGTTAAACTGTTACAAACTAAGGTAACTAATGTAATCGTGAAAATGAAGGCACTTGTGAATGTGATGGGACGAATACGACTTTCCTCAGTTTGTTTGGTTAGCATAGATTGAGAGATTTTTTACGACAGGATCACCACGATGCCTCTTATCTAAGGAAATTCGCTTTTTGTATGCTTTTATTTACTTGAGATGTTGGATTTATAATTCTAATTTTTTCTACTCTTATCTATGCTATAACCAATACCTACCTAATATAAGTGTCCATTAAGGGTGTGTTTGGTATAACGGAAAATTGTTTTCATAGTAAAATATTTTACCAAGTAAAATATTTTCTTAGGTAAACAAGTAGT
>NW_017686692.1:0-2260 GCF_001879085.1 Nicotiana attenuata | reverse complement strand
ACTTGGAGGTAAGATTTTTGAACTCGATACTCGATTCCATGGCATTGTTTCACTGATTAGACTTGACATTAATGGAAAATAAGGGTTAAATTTAGGGAAATAGGGCTTGTTATTGGAGAGTGTAAATTGGGAATTTGAGGGTCCATTTGGGGTCAGATTTTGATGTTTTTGATATGTATAGACTCGTGGGAGGATAAGGATTCTAGTGATGTGATTTTTATCAAAATCCGAGACGTGGGCCCGGGGGTCGGGTTTGGCCAATTTCGGGATTTTTTAGTAAATTTAGTTATTTTCGCGTGGGTTTTGTTCCTTTAGCCTATTTTGATGTTATGATTCTGATTTTGGATAGATTCAGGGCGAGTTGAGGCCGATTCAAGAGGCAAAGGCATCGCGAGCTAGAGTTTGGACCGGTTGAGGTAAGTAATGATTGTAAATGTTGTCCTGAGGGTATGAAACCCCGGATTTCACATCGTTGTGCTATTTTGAGGCGACGCACACGCTAGATGACGAGCGTGGGGTCGTGCACCGTTGGGAATTGTGACTTGGTGCATCCCATATGACTATTGAGTCGCATATTTAATTGGAAACTGTTTGATATTGTTATATTTTGGAAAGTATTATTATGTTTGGGGCTAAATGCCGTGTTTGGGGCCTTGTGCTGATTGTTTGGACCCTTAGGGGCTTTTTACTATTGTTTCCTCACGGTTTTGATGATATTTACACTCACTCATGCTATACTTTCACTGATTTCATAACTCGGATTTATTTACTCCTTTTGATTTTATAATTGATATTTTGAGCCGAGTATCTGTTTACTATTAGCCCGAGGGGCTTGAGTGAGTTATGACTGAGTGACGCCGAGGGCCTATGTCGTGAGGATATCATGGGATCGGGCTGCGTGCCGTAACGAGTTGTACTGATTCTGATATATGAGAGGCCTTGGGCCTGATTTATTATGCCACGAGATGTCTTGTGATAGCGCTTGGGCTGTAGGAGCCCCTCCGGAATCTGTACACCCCCAGTGAGCGCGGGTACCCAGTGTGTGTGATGTGATATTGCCCGAGGGGCTGTTGTTGTTCATGTTGTTGCCCGAGGGGCTGATACGAGTGATTGTGAGGTAGCCGGAGGGGCTGGTTCTGTTGATATTATGCCCGATGGGCGATTTATGGTACTTGTTTTGCCCAGGGGGATATTTACGTTTCTATCCTTTTACTCACTGTTTTCATCACTCGTTTGAACTATTGGAAGATATTTTAAAAGGTTTTACTGAACTGAGTTGTCTTTTTACGAGTTTTATTGCTTTACTACATTGTTCTGGACTTATACTGTTTGCTGTAGCGTCATGACGTGGTTTACGTATTTTCTTACTGCTCATCTGCCTTTACCTTTATTACTTACTGAGTTGGCGTACTCACATTACTCCCTGCACCTTGTCTGCAAATCCAGGAGTCTCGGATCGCGATAATGAGTGCTGATTTGCTTTCCAGCGGATCCTCGGAGTTGACTAGGTAGCTGCTTGGCGTTCGCAGCCCAGTACTTCTCCTTCCTATCTTATTTAGCCTTGTATTAGCATTGCTCCCAGACTATGTTGACTTTTCTTACTCCTAGACGAGATGTAGTTGCTCATGACTGGTGACACCCTGATGTCGGGCTGTGTTATGTTTCCGCATTGTTTATTTCTACTTATATTATGGGATTTTATCTAATTAATGGTTTTAAATGATCTATTATAAATGTTTGATTGCTTTTGGGGTTTGTGTCGGCTGGCCTAGTTTAACGATAGGCGCCATCACGACCGGGTCCGTTTTAGGGTCGTGACAAGTAAATAGTCTTTTTCCACGATATATTCAAATAAATTTGGATTTTTTTACATTAATAGCCAACCGATTTACTATTTACTTTTCATAGATTGTATACATAGAATATACAACGATTATATACAGTTGTACGTATATTAATCATGAATTATAAATATATTATATATTGCCGATTATTTTAAGCGATTGAATAAGCGACTATTTAGGTAATTCTTCGTAAACTAAGTAGTTGTGGATACTAATTAATTCATTGGCTTGACATGTCGGAAGAAGCATGTTATACTTATTTGATATATGCTAAAGACATCCGCGGTATAATACCGATAACCTCGCAAACATAAATTTTCCAATTCAAATTGCGGAGAAGTTTGTATATTTATACCTTTTCTGGTTGGACGGATAAACGTACGTTAAACTGTTACAAACTAAGGTAACTAATGTAA
>NW_017686691.1:5018-6259 GCF_001879085.1 Nicotiana attenuata | reverse complement strand
ACGTTAAGTTTTACTTAGTTTACGTTTTACGTTTAGTTACGGGCGGGACGGGGGGGGGGGGGGTCTTTACCTACAAGCCATGAGGAGCAATGTTTAAATAAAATACAAAATACACTAACCTCTTCATCAATGCTTGGCAAGTAATATTTCAGAAGCTTTTTCCATTTTTTAACTGCGGTAGAAACATTCTTGACCAATTCAACTGAAAAAATAACATATATATATGTGATGAATACACAAACCATACAACATAGGCAGACAAAATAAGCATAAAAGTATTAGACAAATAATGTAGCCACTTCCAGAAAGAAAAGAGGTAGAAGTAAAGACGAAAGAAGTGCATCTAGCTAAATTCTTTAATATCTTGCCAAATATTTAGTGTCTGAGATTAAGAGAAGATGATAATGAATAATTGAAACTCAGTATCTAAACCATATCATATTTATAGAGCAAAATAACGAACAAATAAATGCAAATGCACATACATAGCAAACAACTGAACACCAACAAAGAGTAGAAAATTAATATCAGAAACTGGACGTGGAAGCCATGAGACCATTACCATGTTATTTACCTCAAGAAAAGTGCCACTATTTGTAATTGACTTATAGCTTTAAGGGCTAGCTTCAACACTTGACATACATATTAAATCATCTTTCAATTTAAGCAACAGATATCCATTTGGTGTTGATATCCAAGTTGATAAAGGGAATATGAATCTACACTTTAGAAAGAAGTTTCTCTCTTTGATAAAGAAACAGGAAAATTAGCACCGCTCACCGCAAAATGCCAAAAACCCGGCACTCTATGTCAAATTGCAATAGAAAAGCAACCTAGAGAAAATTACAATTTACAACAACCTTGTGTAGCGTGAAACACCAAATAAAAGGAAAGCTTACTAGGTGAGTCATGCGGAGAATCCAATGCCAATTTCATCACTGAATAAAACAAGGCATCGGCACAGTTTGCAGATGGCATATTGTATGACAACCTGCAATGAAATAGAGAAGGAACTCAAACAATCTGAATTCCACTAGTCCGTGTGCACTTTCTTCTTATGACAAAATGTTTCTCCGTCTACCCTCAGAAATATATAAGTCTTCGACCAAAATAAAGACTCCTGACAAATAACACATAGTGCATGATCTCATGAATTACTTCTGAATAAATTCAGAAATTTAAATGTAACAACAATCACCAAGCCTCAAGGCCACTAGTTTATTTATACAATTCAGTATTTG
>NW_017686691.1:0-288 GCF_001879085.1 Nicotiana attenuata | reverse complement strand
CTATTCGTGCTTTGCGGGGCTTGTCTTGGCTTTGCAACGTTGGCAATCGGGCAACAAACACATGGCTGCGCGTCGCGTGTTGGGGCTGTTGTTGGCTTGCATCGGACGAGGCAAGTGTACGTGCGGCACATGAGTGGTGTTCGGCTTGTGTGGCTAGGTTGGAGTCCCCTGCTTGTAGCAGTCGACGTCCTAGCCCGCATGCCATCTCAGTCTATGGCTACAAGCGCAAATTAGGCTTGTTTGGCGTCGGTTTTCTGTGTTGTCATACCTAATGCCAAGGCATTATCA
>NW_017686690.1:0-6259 GCF_001879085.1 Nicotiana attenuata | reverse complement strand
GTGAAAGAGGCCGAGACCTTGGGGTGGAAGCAACATATGGATCGTCTCGCATCGGAGAAAGACATGCTTCGGGATCAGCTAATCTCGATCGAGCGCCAGCTTCAAAATGTAAAGTGAGAAAGCCTGGCCCGGAGCCAAAAAATTGAGGAGCTCGAAGCTAAATCGGCCGCTGAGCTTGCGAAGGCCAAATTCGATGCAGAGGCGTTTGTGTCCTCTTATCGAGCTGATGCAGAAGCTGCCAACATTCGGGCACAGCAAATCTCTATAGCGGCTGAAGTCAAATTATTATGTGCTCTTGATCACACCAGGCGACAATCCCAAAGAGAAACTCTTGAGGAGGTGCACGCTCGTGGCTTCGACCTCTTAGCTGACATTGAAAAAGCAAAAACTTTAGAGGACGAGGCTGGCGCTTTACTCTCTGATGATGAGGATTCCTCTAGTGGCTCCGAGAGCGGAGGAGATGAGGATGAAGTCCCCGAGGAGGAGGTTCCCCAAGACGCGGCTCTTAAAGATGTGGCTCCCGAGGATGCAGCTCCCGAGGATACGGCTCCCAAAGATGTGGTTCTTGAGGGTGTGGCTCCCAAAGTAGATTAGGTTCTTTTGTTTTTGTTTTTGTATAAGGCCCCTTGTGGGCATTGTAAATACTCTTTATGAATATAAGGAATTCCCTTTCTTTTCGCTTTATCTCCGACTTGTATTGAATTTTGCTTCATCTTCATTTGTGAAAATTTTTTATGTTATAACTTTAATGATAAAGTGAGCACTGGCTTGGACTCAGAATAGAACAAACCCTTAGGTTTTTTAGTGATCAATGGGCGATCTTTGAACTTATAATAGAATACCCCTTAAGGTTTTTGTTAATCCTCGAGCTATGCTTAAGTTGACTTGATGTGAACTCGGGATGATAGGACTCTTGAGTCCGAGTTGAGTGAGAGCAAGGTCTCGAACTCTACATGCTTCGGCCCTTAGGCTCTTTTATATTGGCCCTTAGGCTCTTTTAGGTCGGCCCTTAGGCTCTTTAAGTTGGGACAATTCGGCCTCTAAAGCGGCTATAATTTTTCCCTCTTTTCGGCTAAAAGACTTAGTGAAAATTTCTTTACGCCTTAGCATGTGTTTTTTGTATCCGTTGGGTTTTTCGAAGGTTCGATCGATCGGAACCTCATTTGCAATCCGTTTGTGTTATGATAATTGAATACCTCTTTAGGCTTTTTCGAAGGCTGATGTTATTGAAGCCTTTAAGTTATTCGAGGGCTGATTTTATCCAAGCCCTTTTTTATTTTCTTTTGCCGAGGGTGGCCTAATTTAACCAGTTTTTCAAAGTATTTGAAGGCCTTTAACTTATGGCGGAAGTCGGACGTCTCCGAGCCACATTATTTCGGCCATAGCCTTTATTATATGACCATAGTGTTTAATATGGCTGTAGCCTTCAATATGGTTGTAGCCTTTGGGTATGTCTCTTTTGACTTGTTTCCCGATAACCTTTCGAACTTGTTCGAAAGGTTAGTCCCCGAGTAAGATGGCCTTGGCCTTTATGTCGAGGGGATGCCTCCTTGAGGTCTTATGAATTCGAGTTTAGATGACTCGAATGTGTTGACTATCGATAACAATCCCCGAGAATTCGTTCGTGCTTTGGCCCTTGAGCCGTTTCTCGCAAAATTACAAGTATGATGTTCGTATAGTAGCAAATTTCTTTGAGACACAAGGTGTTTTGATATAGAAAGAGTGCTTCTTTGAATAATTGATACATGCGTACATGTTTTTCCGTCGGTGCTCGACTATTCTATATGGACACGGTTCATCTAACCGTTTGGCCCATTACAAAGTTTTCCTATCGAGTCCCTCTTTGGCGTGAAGTATTTTCCTCAAAAATATAATCTCCGAGGGTGATGCCCCTAGCATTCGAGGTTAATTGAAAAGAAGCCTTAGATACTGTTGAATTCTCCTTAGGTAGCACATAGTTGTTGCCTCATTAAAAACCTCTCCGGTAAAACCCATTTGGGACAAAATCCGATCTAAGGGAAAAAGAGTGCAACGCTTGCATTAAAACCTAAGATCTTCATGTAAAAAAGTGTCTTCGATGTCTTCGATCGAACACCTGCAATGAGTTAGTTTTAAATTCAATATAGACAAAAAGAGAAAGTCATCCCTTAGCAGTAGTATCGTTTGAGTAGTGATACATTCCAATTGTTCGGCAGTTGTTCGCCTCCCATCGTGCCAAGTTTGTGAGATCCTTTACCGACAACTCCGATGACTCGGTACGGTCCTTCCCAATTCGGGCCTAGTTTCCCTTCATTCGGGTCTCGAGTATTGAGGGTGACCTTGCGTAGAACTAACTCCCCGATTCCGAAGTGTCGAAGGTTAGTCCTTCTATTATAATATCTCTCGATTCTTTGTTTCTGCGCCACCATCCGAACAAGTGCAGCTTCTCGTTTATTATCTAATAGCTCGAGGCTAGTATTCATAGCCTCGTGGTTTGATCCTCCGATGCATACCGAAACCTGGCGCTGGGTTCTCCGACCTTGACCGGGATTAAGGCCTCAAAGCCATATACTAAAGAGAACGGAGTAGCCTCCGTGCTAGACTTCGATGTCGTTCGATATGCCCAAAGGACCTCGGGTAGAACATCTCTCCATTTTCCTTTTGCATCGTCCAACCTCTTCTTTAAGTTTTGAATGATAGTTTTGTTTGTTGACTCGGCCTGTCTGTTGCCGGTCGGGTGGTACGGTGTTGATAAGATCCTCTTTATTTGGTGTTCTTCGAGGAACTCCGTTACCTTGTTGCCGACGAAATGCTTTCCATTGTCACATACAATCTCGGCAGGTATCCCGAATCAACATATGATGTGGTCCTAGATGAAGTCAATAACTTCTTTTTCTCTGACCTTCTCGAAGGCCTGTGCTTCCACCCATTTAGAAAAGTAGTCAGTCATAAACAATATGAATTTAGCTTTACCTGGGGCCGTTGGCAGAGGGCCGACTATGTCCATCCCCTATTTCATGAAAGGCCACAGGGACAGGACCGAGTGAAGCTGCTCTCAGGGCTGATGAATCATCGGTGCAAACCTTTGACATTTATCACACTTTTTAACAAACTCCTTAGTTTCTTTTTCCATTCTATCCCAGTAATACCCTACTCTAATAATTTTGCAAATCAAGGACTCGGCGCCGGAGTGATTCCCACAAGTTCCTTCGTGGATTTCTCGTAGAACATAATCGGTATCCCCCGGCCCTAAACATACAGCCAATGGTCCATCGAAAGTCCTCTTGTACAATGTTCCATCTTCACCCAATGTGAACCTAGCAGCTTTGGTTCGTAGAGCCTTTGACTCTTTATGATCCGATGGAAGCTTTCCATTTTTCAAATAGTCGATATACTTATTCCTCCAATCCCAAGTCAAACTCGTAGAATTTATCTCGGCATGACCCTCTTCGACCACAGATCTCGATAATTGGACGACAATACCCGGAACAATATCATCTTCTTCTACTGATGACCCCAAGTTAGCAAGTGCATCGGCCTCACTGTTTTGTTCTCGAGGCACATGATCTAGGGTCCACTCCTTGAAGCGGTGCAAGGTTACCTGTAACTTATCCAAGTATCTTTGCATCCTATCCTCTCGAACTTCGAAACTTTTGTTTACTTGGTTCACTACTAACATAGAATCGCACTTGGCTTCAATGACTTCTGCCCCAAGCTTTTAGCTACCTCGAGACGTGCAATCATGGCCTCATACTCAGCCTCATTATTAGTCAACCTAGAAGTTTTGATAGATTTTCTAATAATACTACCTGTTGGTGGCTTCAAAATGCCAAGCCCGGACCCTTTCACATTCGAGGCACTGTCCGTGAAAAGAGTCCATACCCCCGATGATGTACCCGATTTTAGCAAAAGTTCTTTCTTCACTTCGGGTACGAGGGTCGGCGTGAAATCGGCCACGAAGTCAGCTAGGATTTGAGACTTGATGGCCGTTCGGGGTTGATACTCGATATCGTACCCGCCAAGTTTGACGGCTCATTTGGCCAACCGGACCGATAGTTCGGGCTTATGCAAAACATTTCGAAGGGCATAATTGGTCAACACACATATGGGATGACATTGAAAGTATGGCTTTAACTTTCTAGATGCGCTTATTAATGCAAGTGCCAATTTTTCTAAGGGTGGATATCTAGTTTAAGCATCATCTAGAGTTCCACTTACATAATAAACAGGGAATAGCGTACCTTGCTCCTCTCGAACCAGTACCCCACTTACCGTTATCTCAGACACTGCCAAATACAAGTAAAGCTTTTCATCTACCTTCAGAGTGTGAAGCATAGGTGGGCTCGATAAATATTGCTTCAATTCCTCCAATGCTTGCTGGCGTTCCAGGGTCCATGCGAAATTCTTTTTCTTTTTGAGCAAGGAAAAAAACTTGTGGCTTCGATCCGATGACCTCGAAATAAATCGACCCAAGGTGGCTATCCATCCAGCTAGCCTTTGTACAGCTTTCAAACTCTACGATAGTGATATCTTTGATGGCCTTGATCTTGTCGGGGTTGATTTCGATCCCTCGATTTGATACCATGAATCCAAGGAACTTGCCCGAACCGACCCGAAGGTACATTTTTCTAGGTTAAGCTTCATGTTTTACTTCCTCAAGATTTTGAATGTTTCTTGCAAACGAGTTAAATGGTCCTCTGTGCAGGGACTTAACCAACATATCGTCAATATAAACTTCCATTAATTTACCTATCTGTTCCTCAAACATTCTGTTAACTAAGCGCAGGTAGGTTGCTCCAGCAATTTTTTAGCTCGAAGGGCATTACATTGTAACAGTATGTTCCAAACTTAGTGATAAATGAGGTTTTTTCCTGGTCCTCCGGGTTCATCTGAATTTGATTGTATCCGGAGTAGGCGTCGAGAAAGGTTAGGATCTCGTGGCCGGCCGTGGCATCGATCATGCGATCGATGTTAGGCAAGGGAAAAGAGTCTTTAGGGCATGCCTTGTTCAAATCCTTATAATCTATGTACATTCTAAGTTTGTTCCCCTTTTTAGGGACTACAACCACGTTGGCTAACCATTCAGGGTATTTTACCTCCCGAATAGACCCTTTTTTAAGAAGTTCGGTTACCTCATCCTTTATGAATGTATGCTTCACCTCAGACTGGGACCTCATTTTCTGCTTTACCGGTTTGAACCTGGGGTAGAGGCTTAGCCGGTGTGTTGTTATTTTCGGTGGGATCCCTGTTATGTCTAAATGGGACCAAGCAAAACAATCCACATTATCAATAAGAAATTAAATGAGTTTTTTCCACAGTTCGGGGGTCAACCCCGTTCCCATGTATACCTTTCTCTCGGGCATGTATTCTATCAGTATGACTTGTTCTAGTTCCTCGAACATTGACTTGGTTGCATCGGACTCTTCGGGAACAATGAAAGCTCGAGGAGTAAGGAGATCCTCTTCTTCTTCTTCGATTACCTGCTGCTCCGACTCGATCGAGGCTGGGGGCGGTGATTGCTATTTGGCCGTCTGTTTATCTTTGGTGCTTGACTTTTCCGAGGTCGAAGGCGCTAGTACCGGTGTCACCTCTTCGACTGCAAACATTTCCTTTGCAGCGTGTTGTTCTCCGAAGACCGTTTTCACACCATCCACTATTGGGAATTTCATCATCTGATGAAGGGTTGAAGGTACTGCCTCATGTTGTGGATTCACGACCTCTCGAGAAGTGCATTATATCTCATGCCGCCTTCGATGACATGGAATTTTGTATCTTGGATGGTCCCGGCCACGTTCACTGGCCGGATTATCTCCCCCTTCGTTGTTTCGCTTGCCATGTTGAAACTATTTAGGACTCGAGATGCAGGTACAATTTGGTCCTGTAAGCCGAGCTGCTCTACGACCCTCGATCTGATTATGTTTGCTGAGCTACCTGGATCCACTAAAACACGTTTAACTTGAATTTTAGTTAACAAAATAAAAATTACCAGGGTGTCATTGTGCGGCTGAGATATGCCTTCCACTTCCTCGTCATTGAATGATAGGACGCCCACGGGCACGGAGCTCCGAGTCCGTTTTTATCTAGTGATTGACACCTTGGTGCGTTTGAACATAGGCCCTTGTGGAACATTGACACCGCCAACGATCATATGAATTACGTATTGCGGTTCTTCCTGCTCATTTTTCTGTTTGCATCTCTTTCCCTAAAGTGGTTCTTAGCTCGATCACTGAGAAATTCTCGAAGATGACCCTCATTGAACAACCGAGCTACCTCCTCCCTC
>NW_017686689.1:0-6260 GCF_001879085.1 Nicotiana attenuata | reverse complement strand
GCCGCTACCAAATGGAACCGACGACTGCCAGAAAGACCTTCGACAGAATCAAGGAGTACTAGTCAACACCGCCAGTATGTACACTTGGAACCACAAATCAGGGAGGAAATAATCAAAGCATGTTCAAATACAAATACATTTTTGGATGGTCATATGACGACATGCCGGGTCTAAGTACTGACTTGGTGATTCCCAAATTGCCAACTGACCCGGCATTCCCTCCCGTCAAGCAGAAGTTAAGAAAGTTCAAAACTGACATGAGTGTGAAGATCAAGGAAGAAATCACAAAGCAGTTGGACACAAAGGGCATTCGAGTCACGTGGTACCCCACTTGGTTAGCTAATGTTGTGCCAGTGCCAAAGAAGGACGGCAAGACCAGGGTGTTTGTTGATTACCACGATCTCAACAAATCAAGTCCAAAGGATAATTTTCCGATGCCAAATATCCACATTTTGATTGAAAACTGTGCCAAGCATGAGATCAGTTCTTTTGTGGATTGATATGCGCATTACCACCAGATCTTGATTAATGAGAAGGATGCAGAAAAGACAACATTCATCACACCATGGGGGACTTATTGCTACCGAGTAATGCCATTTGGTTTGAAAAATGCTGGGGCAACTTACATAAGGGCAATGACTACTGGTTTCCATGACATGATACACAAGGAGTTTGAGGTTTATGTGGATGATGTGATCGTAAAGTCAAAGCAACAGGCCGACCATGTCGGAGATTTGAGGATGTTTTTCCAAAGGCTTTGCGGGTACAATCTTAAGATTAACCCTGCCAAGTGTGCATTTGGTGTTCCATCCGGAAAACTGTTGGGATTCATAGTTAGTCATCGAGGCATTGTGTTGGAACCGTCAAAAATCAATGCTATCCATGAATCTCCACCTCCAAGGAACAAGACTGAGGTGATGAGTCTGCTTGGGCGATTAAACTACATCCGCAGGTTTATTGCTCAACTCACAACAACTTGTGAGCCCATCTTTAAGTTGCCGAAGAAAGGTGTTGCAGTCAAATGGACTGATGAGTGAGAGGAGGCATTTGAGAAGATCAAGGGGTACTTGTCAAACCCACCTATGTTGGTCCTGCCGGAACCCGGGAGGCCTTTAATTCTTTATTTGATAGTCCTGGAAAATTCGTTCAGCTGCGTGTTGGGTCAACATGACATCAGTTGCAGGAAGGAGCAAGCCATCTATTATCTCGGCAAGAAGTTCACATCCTATGAGGTTAATTATACTCCCCTTGAAAGGACATGTTGCGCCCTAACTTGGGTGGCACAAAAGTTGAAGCATTACCTGTCATCATATACCACTTACCTTATTTCTCGCATGGATCCTCTAAAGTATATCTTTCAGAAGTATATGCCCACGGGAAGACTTGTGAAGTGGCAGATTTTGCTCACAGAGTTTGACATTATCTATGTGACTCGGACCGCAATGAAAGCCCAAGCATTGGTTGATCACTTGGCTGAGAACTTTGTGGATGAGGAGTATGAGAAATTGAGGACTTATTTCCCTGATGAAGAGGTGATGCATATTGATGAGGTGGAATAGGATGACAAGCCGGGTTGGAAACTTTTTTTTATGGAGCCGCTAACATGAAAGGTGTCGCAATACGGGTTGTGCTCATTTCGGAAACAGGGCATCACTACACTATTACAGCCCAGCATGGCTGAGTATGACACATGCATTTTCGGATTGAGGTTAGCGATAGATATGGGAGTCTAGGAAGTCTTGTTCTAGGGAGACTCGGATCTTTTGGTGCACCAGATTCAAGGAGAATCAGAGACTCGTGATTTATATCTTATACTGTATTAGCAATGTTTGCATGATCTTTGTCAATGGTTTTAATCAATAGAATTCAAACATATTCCAAGGATCCATAGTGAGGTTGCCGACGCCTTGGCTACGTTGGCGTCAATGTTGCATCATCCAAACAAAGCTTATGTTGAACCATTGCATATTCAAGTTCGTGATCAGCATGCCTACTGTAATATGGTTGAGGAAGAACTTGATGGTGAACCGTGGTTCCATGATATCAGGGAATACATCAGGATGGGTGTATATCCGGTACAAGACACAGGTGATTAAAAGAGAACAATTCGACGTTTGGCTTGTGGATTCTTGTTGAGATGGGGAATCTTTTACAAGAGGACTCAATATCTTGGACAGTTGAGATGCATAGATGCTAAACAAGCCTCAACTATCATGACAGAAGTGCATTCCGGTGTTTGCGGGCCGAATATGAGTGGGTACGTTCTGGCAAAGAAAATTCTTAGAGCAAGGTATTACTGGCTCACCATAGAATGATATTGCATTAGCTTTGTGTGCAAGTGTCATCAATGCCAGGTACAGGGAGACTTGATCCATTCTCCGCCATTTGAGTTACATACAATGTCCGCACCATGGCCCTTTGTTGCTTTGGGCATGGATGTCATTGGACCAATTAAGCCTGCGGGATCAAATAGGCATAGGTTGATTCCGGTGGCCATCGATTATTTCACTAAGTGGGTTGAAGCTAAGACTTTCGAATCTGTGACAAAGAAGTCAGTGGTCGATGTTGTTCATTCAAATATCATTTGTCGGTTCGGAATCCCGAAGGTAATCATCACGAATAATGGTGCTAATCTTAACAGTTATTTGATGAAAGAAGTATGCCAACAGTTCAAGACTAGGAATCGGAATTCCACTCCGTATCGCCCCATGGAAAATGGAGTTGTTGAGGCGGCCAACAAGAACATAAAAAAGATACTTCAGAAAATAGTGCAAGGTTCCAAGAAATGGCATGAAAAGTTTTCCTTCGCTTTGCTAGGTTATCGCACTACTATTCGCACTTCAGTAGGTGCAACTCCTTATTTGTTGGTATATGGTACTGAAGCAGTGATACCCCCAGAAGTTGAAATTCCATCCCTTCGGATTGTTGTTGAAGCCAAAATTGATGATGATGAGTGGGTCAAAACCCAATTGGAGCAATTAAGTCTGATTGATGAGAAAAGACTAGCAGCAGTATGTCATGGCCAGTTCTATTAAAAGAGAACAGCAAGAGCATACAACAAAAAGGTGCGTCCCCGGAAATTTGAAGTGGGTCAGCAAGTGTTGAAATGCATCCTTCAGCACCAGGCTGAAGCTAAAGGCAAATTTGCCCCAAATTGGCAAGGGTCGTTCATTGTGACGAGAGTGTTGTCCAATGGTGCTTTGTACTTAACAAATATAGTAGGCAAATGTGTAGATATGGCTGTCAATTTGATGCGGTCAAAAGATATTATGTATGACTCTGGGTTGTCTAATTGTTGTTTGTACTTGGCATGTTTCGAAGATTGGAATGACGAAGGCATTTTATTCTTCTATCTAAACACTTTGTATTTTGTTACCCCTTTGAGTCTTATTTATTTTCTTTCATACCCCTCTTTTGGAATCAGTAGCAAAGTTCAGAAACACAGATACAAAAGATAAATAAAGAAGAAAAAAGAGGAAAAAGAGAGGAGAAAGAGAGAGAAAAAAAGAAATTGAAAAGTAAGTAAAAAAAAAGCAATTCCTATGTCATGAACTACGTTCGACCTGATTCCTTTAAGGATACGTAGGCACCCTCACGTTTCGGTCCCATCAAAATAAAAATTCAAAAGTCCCCAAGCAAAGAAACTGTGGCAGAAGTTGTGGTTTTGTAAATGTTCTGATCCAAAAAGTTGTAGTTTTGAACCCATTAAAATTGTTTTGAGCCTTTATGATATCCTTTCTTTCTAACGCCATCAAAAAGCCCACGTTGAAGCCTAAAGAAATACCTTCTGATCAATATTTGAGAATGCCAAGTCAAGAGAGATAGAGGTACGATTCGCATTGGGGGCAACGCTCTATTATGCACAAGGAAAATGAGCAAATGAGAGAGTCCTATTGGTGAAAACCCTCGCGGGCACCGTAGGGCGATGGAAAGATGAGAGAAATTAAAATGAGAGAGTCTTATTGGTAAATACCTCACGGGAACCATGAGGCGGTGGTGAGGTGAGAGATGAACAAATTAGAGAGGTTTGTGGGCAAAAACCTTCCAGGGAGCCGCGAGCCGAACAAGGTCAGTGATTTTGCAAAGAGATTGGAATATGGAAACCCCGAGGCATAAAGTATGACAACCGAAAGGTGATTGGTTGTACAGGCTAGGCCGATTAATACAAAACACATGTCATGATCATTGGTGCCAGCTGCCTCACTCAGATAAATCTCTTTTATTTTCTTCCTCAAACAATCTTCCTGTGCCGAATTTTCTTCTTTATTCCTAACTCCCGAAGTCATTGTATTTCATTTCTTTTGGTTTTATTTCTCTAAGGCTTNCAATCAGAAGGTCAAACAATTTTTTACTAGTCCAAGGCAGCTAATCAGAAGAAAGCATGGCAGTGGAAAGGCCACCTTCAGCACGAATACCGCAAACTAACCGCCGCATTTTCAAACTGATAAAATTTTCTTTGATTAAAACATGGGCAGGAAATTTCATTTTTCCGGAGGAACCCTATGTTAAGGATGCATGTGCTAGACAGGTTTTGCCGTAAATATTCAGGACCCTCCTAGATAATGGGACATAGTTAAATTTCAAGACCTTCATATATAACAAGATTCGACGCAAGATCTACCTTTAGGAAATACAATTTAGCTTTAAAGTTTTCACTCTTGACATGAGATTCAGTTTGAAATTTTCAGGATAATGGGATTTAGCTTTTAAATTCTTACAGCTCTTTTCGGTACATGATTCGATTAACACTCACAGATGTGCAAAGATACCAAATTTGGGCAGAAAAATTTCTTTTGTTTTGTTTGTTTAGTTGTAATGGAATGCGCCCACCAGGATACCAAGGGAATACAGTTCAAGTCTCGGCAAGGAGGTGCCCACCTGGAGATGAAGGGAATACAGTTCAAGTTCTTAGCAATCAGGCGCCCACCTGAATAACAATGGAATACAGCTCATGTTTTGGCAATGAGACGCCCACCTGGAGAATAAGGGAATACAGTTCGAGTTTTTGGCAAGCAGACGCCCACCTGGAGAACAAATGAATACAATTCAAGTTTTGGTAATCAGGTGCCCACCTGGAGAACAAGGGAATAAAGTTCAAGTTTTTGTAATCAGGCGCCCACCTGGAGAACAAGGGAATACATATTAAGTTTTGGCTGTGAGGCGCCCACTTGGTGAACAAGGGAATACAGTTCAAGTTTTGATAATTAGGCGCCCACCTGGAGAAGAAGGGAATACATTTAAAGTTTTGGCAATGAGGCGCCCACCTAGAGAACAAGGGAATACAGTTCAAGTTTTGGAAATCAGACACCCACCTGGAGAACGAGAGAATACATTTCAAGTTTTGGTAGTCAAGCGCCCACCTGGAGAACAAGGGAATACAGTTCAAGTTTATGAAATCAGGCGCCCACCTGGAGAACAAGGGAATACAGTTCAAGTTTTGGAAATCGGGCACCCACCTGGAGAACAAGGGAATACAATTCAAGTTTTGGCAATCAGGCACCCACCTCGAGAACAAGGGAATACAATTCAAGTTTCGACAATCACGCGCCCACCTGGAGAACAAGGGAATACATTTCAAGTTTTGGCAGTCAGGCGCCCACCTGTAGAACAAGGGAATACAATTAACGTTTTGGTAATCAAGCGCCCACCTAGAGAACAAGGGAATACATTTCATGTTATGGCAATCAGGCGCCCACCTGGAGAACAAGGGAATAGAGTTCATGTTTTGGCAATCAGGTGCCCACCTGGAGAACAAAGGATTACAGTTCGTGTTTTGGTAATCAGGCGCCAACCTTGAGAAAAAGGGAATACAATTCAAGTTTCGGCAATCAGGCACCCACATGGAGAACAAGGGAATACAGTTCAAGTATTGGAAATCAGGTGCCCACCTGGAGAACAAGGGAATAGAGTTCAAGTTTATGCAATCAGGCGCTTACCTGGAGAAAAAAGGGAATACATTTCAAGTTTCGGCAATCAGGCGCCCACCTGGAGAATAAGGGAATACATTTTCAAGTTTTGGCAATCAGACGCCCACTGCAGAACAAGAGAATACAGTTCATGTTTTAGCAATCAGGCGTCCACCTGGAGAACGAGGGAATACAGTTTATGTTTTGGCAATAAGGCTCCCACCTGGAGAACAAATGAATACAATTTAAGTTTTTTGCAATCAGGCGCCCACCTGGAGAACAAGGGAATACAATTTAAGTTTTGGAAATCAGGTGCCCACTTGGAGAACAAGGGAATACAGTTCATGTTTTGGC
>NW_017686688.1:0-6260 GCF_001879085.1 Nicotiana attenuata | reverse complement strand
GCAATGGATGTGAATACAATGAGAGAGGAGATGTATAAGTTAAAGCAGCAGATGGCCGAAATGTACCAGGCCTGGTCGAAGGGACATCCCCCACCAGCCTATCCTGCCAATCCCAATTACCTCCCACCACCAACTCAACCCCAAGATCCTCCCACAGCGAACTCATATCCTGCTCTCCCTACTCACCAGCAATATTATGGAACCACCTCTCAGACACCACCACTACCACCCTCCAAGCCAATTCCATGTCCCCCACCACCAATCGCCCCAGTATTCGTGGCTCCTCCACCCACCGCATTACACAGATCCTCAAGTGAACCTCTATTCCAAACCCAGGAAAACCACTATTACCCACCCGAACCCACCTTCAAACCCCCAGAACCATGCTCTTACACTCCCCATTTTAATCTCTCAGCTGAAGAAGAGAAACCTCCCAAAAACCCGGAACAAGAGGAGATGATACGAAAGGTCAAAAGTTTAGAGCAGTCCTTCAGAAATATGCAAGGACTCGGGGGTCAAGTGAGTGTGGCCTACAAGGACTTGTGCTTGTTTCCTGACGTCCAATTGCCAGTTGGATTCAAACTACCCAAGTTCGACTTATATGACGGCCATGGTGATCCGGTGGCCCACCTGAGGGGTTTCTGCAGCAAGATGAGGGGAGCTGGAGGAAAAGATGAGCTATTAATGGCCTACTTTAATCAAAGCTTAAGTGGAGCGGCGCTGGAGTGGTACACAAGACAAGATCATGCTCGGTGGTACACCTGGGATGACTTAGCTCAAGCTTTTGCATGTCATTTTCAGTACAATCTCGAAATTGTCCCGGACCGTCTGTCACTGACCAAAATCGAGAAAAAGCCTGGAGAAAGCTTTAGAGAATACGGTTTCCGTTGGAGAGAGCAAGCAGCAAGAGTTGATCCTCCGATGAAAGAGAATGATGGATTATTTCCTTCAGGCTTTAGAGCCAACCTACTATGGCCATCTGGTGTCCGCTGTGGGGAAAACTTTCAACGAAGTCGTAAAGATGGGAAGTATGGTAGAAGAGGGTCTCAAGTCTAACAAAATTATGAGCTACTCAGCACTCAAAGCAACCACGCAGGCCATTCAAAGCGGCACCGGAGGAGTATTGGGAAAGAAGAAGAAAGAAGAAGTGGCAGCAGTGGAATCAAGGGTTTGGTCCAGGGGTCCATCATCATATTATCACCAACCTCGCCCTCGCCCCCAAGCTTACCCGCATACCTCATATGGCCTACCACAGCATTACTACCCACCTCCTACTCCCCATTTCTCTGTCCATCATGCCCAGACATACCCACAACCTCCTACTCGTGCCCAATGGCGCGCACCCACTCCCCAAAACACTTGCCCACCCCCAAGAACCAACCGAAATGCCGCTGGAACCAGTTTCCAACCCAATCCTGCATATAAGAATGATAGGTCGCAGAAGAAGAAGACTTTTACTCCCTTGGGAGAATCTTATACGAGCCTGTACCACAAATTGAGGCAGTTGGGTATGTTGAACCCGATCGAGCCCAAATTACCAAACCCTCCCCCAAGGAACCTAGACCATTCAGTGAATTGTGAGTACTGCTCAGGAGCGCCTGGACATGATATAGAGAAGTGTTGGCATCTGAAAACCGCCATTCAAGAACTTATTGATACACGGAGAATTGAGGTGCAGGCTTCGGAGACTCCCAATATCACGCAGAATCCGCTACCAATTCATCATGAGGCTCACATGATCGAGATAGTGCAGAAGGGAGAATACAAGAAGCCGTCGCAAACTGTGATGATGATTAAGGCAAGTGAAAACAAAGCAAATGAGGAATTGGTTGATAAGAAAGCCTTAGTCACAGTGGGCCAGACAGTCAGTGAACCAGTGAGGGTAATAAAACCAGGGCCTGTTAAGGTGACAATACCAGGAGCAGCTGTCGAGCCTGTGTTGGTTGTAAAAGGCGTTCGAACAGAACCAGTCATCATCAAACCGGTGACCCAATTGCCCGTGGTTAGTGAGAAAGCTGTCCCGTGGAATTATGACAGGGTGACTGTGATGTACCAAGGAAAGGAAATTAAAGAAGAAGTGTGTGAAACTCATGGGTTGACTAGATCAGGGAGGTGCTTTGCCCCTGAAGAGTTGAGGAAGGTTAAAGCAGCTAAAGACAATCCGGCACCGACAAAGAGGGCTGTTACTAAAGAAGAAGCTGAAGAGTTCCTGAAAGAGATGAAGGCCCAAGACTATTCGATTGTGGAACAATTGAGGAAAACCCCAGCACAGATCTCGTTGTTGTCCTTATTGATTCATTCAGATGAAAGATAATTCCAATCGGAAAGGGGACCAGATTCACAAGAAAGCACTGCTTCCTGTCTACCAGCTGTTGTTTGAGCTGGTTAACAAAGTCCTGTTGCCTCGAGCAGAACGGCGATCTGTCACTTCCAAATCTGATTTATTAGTAATGGAGCAATTGGACGGTTTCCACCATGTGAGTTTGCCTGCCATAATGATTGAGCATATGCATAAAGTGGCTGATTTCAAGGATGGCAATCACGGGCTTCCCTACGGATTCTTGCTCACGCGAGTGTTCAAACACTTTGGGGTTCCTTTAGGAACAGGTAAAGTAGGGACCTGTAAACAGACATTCTCTCAGACAACCTTGGAAGAGTGTGAGTGTATTGAGAAGATGGGGGTGTAGGAAGCGCTTTAACTGTGTCTCAGCTCATCAATGCCCAGAACAGTGCAGCTGAGGAGATACGTCGATTGAAGGCCCGAAACGCTATCCTAGAAGTCCAGTAAGCTCGAGCGGTTCCCATGTCGAATGATGAGGTAATTTGCTTGACCCAAGAAAATGCTGACCTCAAGGCGCAAGTTGAGAACCTGAAGGCTGAACTGCTCGCCGAGAAAAAGTCGGGCAACGCCCGAGTAGACCTTGTTCTCCAAACACTTGCTGCAGCTTCCAAGCCTTTTCCTCCTAGTGTCCCCTAAGATTCCCTTCAGTGACCAGTTTTCTGGATATTTCTTTTCTGTTAATGTTTGGTGGTTGTTTTTGTTCTTTTTTTTTTGTGTATGGTTGGGATGTACTACTGCTACTGCTCCCGTGAACAAGTCCAATGTTGTCTCTTCCTTTTTCAAAGGAAGGGGCATATTAAAAATTTATTAATATGCATTCTCTTTTATTTTGTCTAGTGCTTCTTCTTTGTCTTCTATTTTTCCTCATGTTTGTGTGCATATATGTGGCATGGGTTAGCTTGGCTGGACTTCTTTGCACTTTTATTCTTTTTAATGATGCCAAAAAGGGGAAAAACAAGAAATACTAATATAGGACTCAGGGGGAACCACATTGGGGAAACTGGTTCTTATGTAACTGAAAGCATCGTCTTAGGGGGAACTCTTTGACATTGCTGCTCTTTGATGCCTTAATTCTGACCTTATAACTGTTTAAGTTTGTCATCATCAAAAAGGGGGAAACTGATAGATCTTAAATATTCTTACCTTATGTTTTGATGATCTAACAAACTTTCTGACAAGAACCAGTTAGGGAACCTGATCTACCTTGGATTGCTGCAAACTCCAACGAACTCCAGTAAAAGATGAATTGCTACACTTATAGGAGCTAGGAACCAGACAAGGACCTGATGCTCTTGTGGTTCCTATATAGTAGCACAAGTCATTTGGACACAGCTGGAACTGAAGTGACTGGCGGCACTGTTTCTGCCATACTGCACCACACTGTCAGCCCACTCATTCTCTAACCAAACAAAGTACTCACATCATTTCAAGTGATGTGACCAAGATGTACCAAAGGGGTTTTTATACAAAACATCACTGAATGGTTTCAGTTTCATTGATTCAAGCCTTTAGAAAAAACAGAAAAGATCATTCTCTCAAGCTTGAAGAACAAGGTTGAACGCTACTACGGACCAGTTCCAAAACGATTGATTATTGCTGTCCTAGTTGAGTTGTAACCTTGTTATTGCACTTACAATATCTCCTAAATTGCTTACTTAGAAGTTTACTGATTAGGAACTCTCTTGTAAATCCTCAGATAATGCTGTATTCTGGGTCGGGCCCGGGCTCAAGCGGGCTGGGCTCTGGCGGTCCCGAGCTTCACGATCCCGGGCTTCATGGGCTCAACGGGTGGAACCAGCCCATGACGGGCCTAAGCCCACATGGTCCTGGGCTAAATGGTTCGGGCTCACGGGCCCATACGGGCCTAACCCGCTTTTTTTATTTCCGGGCTAATTTTTTTAAAACTTTTTTTGTTTAAGGCAATTTTTTGTAAACCATATATGTATATACTAATATAAATTGCTTTCATATACATGGCTATATAAATATATGTAGTATATATAATATAGAAACCTAATTATTAAAGTGCTTGAAGAAAAAGTAAAATAACAAAACAATAGTAAAACTAAATTATCATGCATAATAAATTAATGACAAAGTAAAACATTAAGCATAAATACGTCTAATAATTTTAAAATAACACAAATTGTCGAAAAATCTTAAATACGAATTTTTGGATAAATACGCTCAAGACAATACTTTATATGCCTCCTTAAAATGCCTGTGGTACACCCTGAACGAAAATTTAAGACTTTGCCACAGTTCTTGCACTTTAATATTTGGCCTTCTTCATTTTCTTCAAGCACTTCAAAGTGTTGCGAAACAAATAAGCGCACTCTTTCCGAACGAGGCATGATTTAACTTGAAATTTGAGATTGAGACTTAAAGCCTTGAAAATTGGAGATTGAGAGAATGAGAGAAATTAGATTGAGAAATGAGTATTGCGTATTGAAATGAAGAAGAGGGAGGGGGTATTTATAGTTTTAGAGAAGGTTAGTTTTGTAAATTGAAAAAGAAAAAAAATAGGCTATTTGTGCAATATGACCGTTGGCAATGGTCATTGGGGGTGGGGCCCTCCTTTTGAAAAAATTTGTAATGTTTTGTAGTATATATAGTATGTTAGTATATATATCTATATATATATATATAGTATATAGTATATATAGAATGCTATACTATATATAGTATGTTATGTATATATATTTCCAAATATAATTTCTTGTAATGTTTTGTAGTATATATAGTATGTTAGTATATATATATATATACCTACCTGTGTGACGTGAATTAATTATTCTATAAGCAATAATGCGTTTTTGCATCATCCACTCCTCATCTATCCAATGACTTGTAACAGTTAGATAATCACAGTCATTATTATTTCTACCAATATCAGTAGTAATAGCAATCCAATTAGTTATATGAGTAAATAAATACCGCAAATATTGTTCATATTCATGTTTATATTTATAAATATCGCTCTTTACGGTTGCGCGAGGCTAACCTTTATAAGTAGGATTAAAAACTTTTCTAATATAATGCACAAAGTTAGGGTTAGAAGGAAAAGTATAGGGTAAGCACATAACGGTAACCATCTTTGCTAATTCTTCACGATCTTTATTAGGATCGTAATATAAAATACCACCGGTCACAGCGTTAATTCCTGGTTGAACTAGATTTGAACCTGTACTAGGGTTAACCGAAGTATCTACACTTGTCCCCTCTTGCTGCGCTTTGATTTGTAAATATTTAACTTTTTCTCTAGGGTGTGTTTGTATGTGCCTAGCCAAACTACCCGTACCGCTACGGTCTCTAGTATATTTATGCGCCAGCAATTTCCCACAAGTTTTACACTTAGCCTTATTTTGTTCTCTTACTTGAGTAAAAAAATTCCAAACAATTGATGTTTCAAGGCGTTTAGAAGGTTGTCTATTAAAAGTAGGGGTTTCTACAGGTGGGTCGGACGGGGCATCAGTTGGGTTATTAACAGGACTAGTAGGTGTATCATCTAAATCCGATTGGGTTTCATCTACATCCTCATTTTCCTCATCATTTTCTAAGATAGTTTCATTAGGATAAAGAGCATTCATAACTTCTTCATTTAATTGTTGACCTGGTGCAACATTATGGCAAAATTCACTATCGAAAAATTGAAAACAAGGGTTATCACTATCAAGAATAATAGGAGCAGCAGGACGGGTA
This sequence comes from Nicotiana attenuata, assembly GCF_001879085.1. Taxonomy (NCBI): domain Eukaryota; kingdom Viridiplantae; phylum Streptophyta; class Magnoliopsida; order Solanales; family Solanaceae; genus Nicotiana; species Nicotiana attenuata. Next base: position 217 of record NW_017686688.1, on the reverse strand, counting down.
ACAGGTCTGGGTCGGGGAGCCGGGGGAAGGGTAGTAGGTTGGCGACTACTTTCACCAATTTTAGCTTTTCCCTTACCACCAAATATTTTTTTCAAAGAAAATGCCATATTAATTACAATTATGAAAACTAAAACACACAAAAATATATTCTTAAAACTTAAAAGTTGGAACGAGTTTACCGAATTGCCGAACAACTTCTTGAAAATTGAAAATCGTT
>NW_017686687.1:5251-6261 GCF_001879085.1 Nicotiana attenuata | reverse complement strand
TGGTTATTAGGACCTATAGACAAGTTAGCCTAGTGAAAAGCGGGTATGCAAGAATCAGAAGGGACCTATAGGCATATTTTCTACATGCGTGCGCAGAAGCTATAGACATAATATCTACATGAAAGTCCAGGATCCCTATAGTCATGGCATCTAAATGAGAATGCTGAAGTTCTTATAGACATGGTAACTAAATGAGAATGCAGAAGTCCTTATAGACATGGTAACTAAATGAGAATGCAGAAATTCCTGTAGACATGGTATCTATATGAGAAAATACTGAAATTAGAGATTCCTATAGGCAAGTTATCTACCCTTTTACATGCATGGTTACCCCTCCCTTTTCACTAACAATCCCCGAATGTTTATTACAAAGTTATTACAGTCCAAAGAAAATAAAAATAAAAACCTCAGAAATTGAAAATTGCAACCAAGGAGAGCCTGATTCAGACTTCCTGTCTGAAGTATGAAGTAAACCAACTCCAAAGATCAGATTTCAAAGCCTTTCTCTCATTTGGGGCGTGTCAGAGTTCCCTAAGAGCCTCACATGGATTTCGGGCAGTGCTTACACCCCAAATACATTACCAGACTAGGACATAGTGCAGTGTGGAAGGGCCAGCCCTCAAGTGTCCAAGTTCAGAGGGAACTCAGGGTCCCAAGGCAAGGCTCATAGGAGGGGGAAGAACTTAGGAACTAAGAGAGAGAGTGCAAGTGCAGAATTCTGAAAGGGGAAAGAGGGAAGGAAACAGTTCACATTGATACACATAGGGGTATATGGAATGGGGAGATAGTAAAGGAAAAGCAACGGCAGGCTGGTAGGGCATACTCAGCAATGAGGAATGCTGGCCTACCCCATAAGCATGTTAGAATACATTGTTTAGAAGTTAGGATCCTTTAAGGGATCAAGTTCAAACCATAGACAATAACTTGCATATTGCCATGTTTTAAACTGCAACTCACAGCACATAAGGGGGATAGGGAGCAAGGGTTCATAGCAGAAACAAACAGAAAAA
>NW_017686687.1:0-787 GCF_001879085.1 Nicotiana attenuata | reverse complement strand
TCTTTTTTACATTTTTAAAATTGAAAGGAAATTTATGAATTTTCAAAAAATATTTAAAAATGAGAACTAAATTTAAGTATTTTATGTTGACTTGCCTGACAGTGGTATCCGGCGCATCAAAACCTTTTAATGAATTTGGGTCTAGACAAACAAGGTCCAGAACATAGAAACACAGGACCTGGTAGGAACACACATTAGTCTAGAAGCACCTAAGAGAACTAGAATCCATCCCAACAATGAAAGCATATTACATGTACAGAAGCATACTAAATTCAACTAATAAAGAACATGGAACTACAGCGGATTGTTAAAAGTAGCGGCAGTGAACAATACAGTATCAGAGATCCATGAATAGCAAGAAAACTGAATCATGCTTGCAAAATTTAGACAATATTAACACATAGAACACACATGTCATAGACAAACAGAATGGGAAATAGCTAACCTGGTATGAGTAAAAGACACTAACCACTAGCAAAGTTAAACGAACAAAAAGTAAGGAGTTCAGAATATTGGTGACAGTGATTGAGAGAGAACCCCCAAATCCCCGATGCTTCAGAGTTCACAAGAGCCTTGAGAAGGGCTCTGAGCAGTGCTTGCACCGGAGGAGGTTGTCTTAGCAATATTATGGCCTTGGCTTTCAGCAGGCCAAGAATTCAATGATTTCGGAAAATATTCAAGTCTTAGAAGAAGTGAACGAGTGAGAAAGGAGTAAGTGAGAGGTATAGCAGTAAAATTAGGTCTATCTTAGGGGAATTACGGGAGGGGTATATATAGTGGTAGGATT
>NW_017686686.1:4176-6261 GCF_001879085.1 Nicotiana attenuata | reverse complement strand
TTTTGTCTTTCATTGGATTTTCCTTTTTCAAGAATTTATTCTTTCTTAGTGGCCGAGGGTCGTGTTAAATATCGACGCTCACATGCAGCTGACATGAAGCGTGTTTCATCATATGGCTCATCAATCTTTTCTTCGATTTCACGTTGTTGTCCACTCTTGTTTGGGTCCATTTTGACTTGAAACACCTATATAAAATCAACACAAGGTCAGTCGGGTAATAGAACCATGTTAAGCAATTCAAAACACTGTAATTGAGCCAAAAAAATCAGGTTGAACGGGCCCGGGAAGCCCCTGATGTAAAGCTACTGGATTTGCACAATTTGCACAGTTTCCGCATCTGCGAAAAAGAGACCGCAGAAGCGGCCCCACTCCTGCGGAAAATGGACCGCATCTGCGCATTTTTATTTTTTTATTTTTCCAGAAATCGCACCTGCGGAAATTTCATCGCAGGTGCGACTCGCATAAGCGAAAATTTTTCGCTTCTGCGGTTTTCGACCAGTTCTTCTTCAGCCCAGAATTTTTTTTTTAAAATTTTTGATTCTCAACTCAATTTTTGGCATCTAACTTATACTCAAGCTTTCTAAGTTAGTGCAGTACATGGGATTATGATTCCATTTAGACCAATTTTGAGGTGCTTAGCAAGAAAAATTTATTTAAACATTGTGTCGAACATCTTGAGAGCAAGTTAAACTAAACTCTTCTTCAAACAAATTGGGTACTCAGAATTCCCACGAATTTGTTCATGAATATACAGCACACACTTGAAAACTCTCAACCAATTTCCTTCACTTCCTAAAGCTAACAGCAATAAATCGAAACAAAAAGAAAGAAAGAGAAAAATCAAACAAAATAAAATAAAATAAAACTGTTGGCTAAGGAGAAGCAGAGAGAATGAAAGGGAAGAGATGAAGAATGAGGTGAGGATTTAGAAGACATTACTTGAATTTTGCACAAGAGAAAGAATTCACGAGCAGGTTTTGAAGTTTTGGAGATTTTTTTCTTGTGTTTGGGGAGTTAGGGCTGGGGAGAACAGTGCATGGAGAATACCTGAGCAAATGAGGAGTCTGAAAATTTTTAGAATTAAAGACCTGCTCGACTTCCGCTTTTGCGGAAATTTTTACGCTTCTGCGATTCCGCTTATGCGGCCAAGTGTCCGCTTCTGCGGAAGTTAGCGCTTCTGCGGATTTTTGCACGCTTTTGCAAGGACGCATCTGCGGTTGAAAATCCGCAGATGCGGTTATACCAGGAAATTTTTGCACAGTTTCTGCAACTACTGGTTTTGTCCCTCCGGACCACTCCGACTTGCTCAAATCAACTCCAAAAAAATCTAAAACTTCCACGAGCGATGGGGGGTGGTAAGTCAACGATCAAGCCAATCCTTAAATTCTTCATTTTGCACTTCTTGGCTCTCATGTGAGGAATGTCATTTTGCTTTCTTGCTTCCTCAAACTGTAAAATGTATGGTTGTTGCCTTTCCTCCTAGCAATCCCTCATTGACTCGTGTAGTTCAATTTTCATATCACCACACAAATCCAACGTTGAAAAATGCTTGGAGTATGACTTCAAGCCCTCACTTTGCAATTTTTCTATTGTGACATCCTCTTTTTCCCCCGGATTAGAGTCAATATCAACCACATTTGCATTTATACCGGTTGACTCTAATTCTATTTTTTTCTCAACATCATTAACACTCATGGAGTCGATTGGCGGATGTTCAATTCTTGAATCCTCAAAGTAAAGCTCACTTTCTTCCTCGGAATTGGGCTCTTCTTGGCTTCCTTCCACACTCTCAAGTTGGTGGGCATAGTGAGCCTCAACCAATATTTGCATTCGATCCTCCAAAGTGAGAATATGTTCATCATTGTGAGCCAAGCCTTGTTTCAAGTTCTCGAGTGCAAAGTTGTGCTTCTCCTCATTTTCAAGAATGGTCTCCAACATGAGCATCATTTTCTCATTTTGAGCATTTGAGAGTTCTTCTTGGTTTTGATCAAGTGCCAAGGAAGGATTTTCAATTTCAATCTCCAAAGAAGGTTCTTGGATATCATTCACTTCCGAGGCTTTTTGAATCCTTAAGGCTTCGATCAT
>NW_017686686.1:0-2897 GCF_001879085.1 Nicotiana attenuata | reverse complement strand
CCAACCCCAAATTATCTTTTCCAAAATTAATTCGGAGTTAATGGGCGAGTCCTAGGGTTAGCTAATCCCTTTGGAAACATTAAAGAACAAGAATAATTAAAATAACAATAACTCACTTCATAAAATAATAAAAATCATTCAATACATAAGCGCAACAAGGTATTTAATCGACACTTTAAACATGAATATTTCCATAAACAAGATTTAAGTGTTGAATAAAATACTACACACATAGATATACAATACAAAGCAAGGAAATGAAGAAAGCAACATAAATGGGTAAGAAATTCTCAACCAAAAGCTTCAATCTTCAAGACCAAAGTGTGTGTGCAAAGCCCTAGCTTCCAAAACTTGTTCTCTGTAGCCCTAAGAAATGAAAATAAGCCAAAGATCCCTCAAAAGATCTGCCTGGACGAGTATAAAAATGGTTTGGGATGAGAACTTGTGAAATGTCAATTCTGCCCAGGTTTGATGCACGACTTCCGCACCTACGGAAGAATCATCGCAGGTGCGGCTCCGCAGAAGCGGAGTTCCAAACGCAGAAGCGAAAACCTTAATCAACACTGCCACCGCAGATGCGGTTCACCAAGAGCAGAAGCGCTTCCGCAGAAGCGAAATTACAACCGCAGATGCAGTTTCTGCCTGTTCAGCCTGTTCCGCAGAAGCGGTTCTTTCTTCGCAGAAGCGCGATCGCTTCTGTGGTCATACTTCCGCAGAAGCGGAATCACTGGAAAGTTTTTGCTTGTTTTCACCTTCTTTTTGCTCAATTCCACTTCAATTTGATTCAATTCACTTCGTAGCATCATTTACCTGAAAATCTAACAATAACCACCGTAAACGACCTCATTTTATATTTAAAAGGATATAAAAGCAAAGGAAAAGAGGCTAGATTGAGTGGTAAAATCACCACTCATCAGTGGTCGGTATGGACGACCGTACCAACCGCCGCTTTGCTGATAATTTCTTCTTCATGCGGACCGAGCATCTCGTGGCGGATCCGACCGGCTTCCAGGCAGTGTGGAATTTTGCCCGTAAGTATCTGCTTTCGGTCGCCAGAATTTGTTTCGGTCTATCTTCCCTTATGTCTTGTGTTACTTGTAGACTTATTTCTAATGTTCTGCAGCCGAGAAGGTGCCGCCGCCGCCCTTCGAGGGAATCCGGGAATGGGTAGTGGCCGTCCTGCCCCACACAGCGAGGATTCACCGTTCCATCTGAAGTTCGGTCGTAGGCCAATCACAGGTGAGATTGCTTTCTTACTTCCCGACCTCTTTTGTCCATTTCTCATTTCTTGAACTTTGTTCGTTGTGATTAGGGAGGGTTCGTAGAACCCAGGCCCCTCAGTTGGCGTTTCGTTGCCCGGGTGCGGTCGCTCGGCTTAGTGCTCCATTTGTAGCTCGTCCTTCGTCGAGGGCGACATCTGTGGAGTCGGTGGCTCTCACCAACCCAGCCCGGGCCGTGCCTCAGGATGAAGGCCCGTCCGATACTGTTCGTCCGCGAGCTGAGTCGTCGTCGATCGGGGAGGAGGACGAGCCACCAAAGAGGCGGAGAGTGGGCTTCGAGATGGCTCCCCCAATGGTGATTAACTTGGATTCTCCTCCGGCGGGCCAGGAGGGAGGCATTGTCGCAAAATCTGCTGCAGAGGCGGAACATACGGTTGGTGCTTTCCCTGCGAGTCAAAGCCCAGAGGACTCCGCTGTTGCTGCACCTCGAACAGAAGTTCCTGCTGCAGATGCGACGAATGATCGATCCTTGGAGACTACTGCCGCGACCTTGGTCGAGCCGCCGTCATCCTCGGTAGGTCGTGCCACAGCGTCGGCAGCGGAGGGGGAAGACCGCGCTGGTGGACGAGTATGAGTCTGAGTCCGACCTGGACCCTGATGACGTTTGTATGTTTGAAGGGGGCATCACCCATTCGGTGGTCAATGCGGGGGGGCCGGCCCGCCTGGTTGATATTCCCACAGATATGAACTTGTTGGCCCAGAGGGGTGAGTTGGTGGAGCAGTTCAGCCTACTGTGTTCCGAGGCTGAGAATGAGTCCCTGAGGGAGGTTCCGGACGTCGCCGTGATGGAAGAGGTGGCTGTAATGGGCTTGCGGGTATGTTATACTACACATTTAATCCGTCGGCCCTTTAGTGTGGAGTGGACATTTTTCTAACTAGTCTTTATGTTTTGCAGTCGTATATACTAGAAGTGGAGAATATCCGCAGGGCCAACGTTCGGTCGAGGATCTTTTTACAGATGTTGGGAAAGTACCGTCGTTACCGCGATAGGTGCCCTGAGCTGCATGAGCGGTTGAGAAATGATCCTCGCAACCAGGCGTTGGGCGAGGAGTTGGAGCGGAAGGACCGTGAGCTATTGCAAGTGCTGCGCAGCAGGAGTGAGCTCGAGGAGCGAATTCGTCTCAAGGACGAGGAGCTCAAAGCGGGGAGGGGTGTCGCCACCGAGTGCGAGTATCTGGAAGGCAAGGTGCGGGAACTAAAGCTGGAGATAGAGCAAAGCCGGGCCAGAATTGTGGAAATTGAGGCCGAGTGGGGAGCGAAACTGGCTGCCCTGGAGGTTCAGGTCGCCGACCTGGAGCATGCGGAGAGGAACGCGCCAACTAGGGCGGCGGCCTTTGAGTCAGCGGTTCGCGTCCAGGAGTCTCAACGAGAGTCGGAGGGTGAGGCTGCGGCCCTTAGGGAGGCGAGGCTTGAGGAGCGAATCGGCGAGATTGATCAGGAGGCCCAGGATTTGTCGGATCGGGTTGCTGTTTTGGAGGAAGAGAACCAGCGCCTGAGGGCCTTGGCTTGACCGGCTCGTGCCGGCGTTCCCCCCCCCCCCCCGAGACCTCATCGATCTTGGGTTATGCCGAAGCCTAGCTTGACATTTTAAGAACCTGTTGGAGGTAGGGCGCTGTG
>NW_017686685.1:5455-6261 GCF_001879085.1 Nicotiana attenuata | reverse complement strand
GAGCAAATGTGAAGTTTTTCCTAACTCCGTAGCCTCTGGGGGATAAATACAGACGTCTCCGTACCGATCCCTCAGACTCTACCGAGCTTGTCCGTGAATTGTGAGACCTATGTAACCTAGAGCTCCCTGGGATAGGAACTGCTACTGGCGGATCTTTGCCTAGAACCGAAGCTGACCTTTAGCTGATACCAACTTGTCACGATCCGAAATTTCCCACCCTCGGGGGTCGTGATGGCGCCTACTCATAGAAGCTAGGCAAGCCACAAATCATAAACTCCTAACTCCTTTATTTTAAAACCTTTTTATCATTCATAACAACAAGCGATAAATATATAAATAACTGCGGAATATAAAATTAAAGGGGAAGACTTAAATTAAATAAGCTGAAAAAAATGTGGAAACCGACATGTGCCTCTACCCAAGAACTGGTGTCACAACATCCACGGACTACTAAGAGTGCTACATACAAACGTTCGAAAGAAATATAACACTGTTTGTCTCGAATACATGAGATAACAGAATGAAATAAAAGATAGAGGAGACGCCGGGCCTGCGGACGCGTGCAAGGCTACCTCAGAGTCTTGGTGGACTGAAGGCTGGCTCCCGAGCTACTGCTGCTGTCCGGTACCTGGATCTGTGCAAAAGAGCATAGAGTGTAGTATCAGCACAACCGACCCTATGTGCTGGAAAGTGCCTAGCCTAACCCCGGCGAAGTAGTGACGAGGCTAGACAGGACTACCACATAAACCTGTACAGTTATATATATATATATATATATATATATATATATATATATATATATACTA
>NW_017686685.1:0-3738 GCF_001879085.1 Nicotiana attenuata | reverse complement strand
ATGAAAATCTTTGATTTTAGGTTGAAATCATGTTAAAAGATGTTAATGATTGAAAGAAATGAGTAAAAACTAACTTACAATTGGTTTGGAAGAAGACTTGTTCTTGGAAAATCGCCTAAGTGTGTTTGGGTTTGAGAAAATATGAAAACTGAAGCTCAAAATCGTTTAAGTGTAAAAATTGCAGGTCTCAGTTATGGGAAATGCGAACAGGGGTTCGCAATTGCGAACCCCGACCTCTGCAGATGTGGGAAATGCGAAATAGGGTTCGCATTTGCGAACCCTTTGAAATGTCTGGACATTCGCATTTGCGAAGCAAAAGTCGCACTTGCGACTGGGGAATTGCGAACACAGGGTCGCATTTGCGACCCCAGGCTGACTAGAGGACCTTCGCATTTGCGAACCAACTGGTCGCATTTGCGATCAGGCCTGCCCAGGTCCCATCTTCGCATTTGCGAGGCATTGCTCGCATTTGCGAGGCTGGCTTCGCAAATGCGAAGCTTGCAAGTCAGTTCATACCAGCAAATTTCAAGTTAAAAAATGCACCCCGCGGCCTATCCAAAACTCACCCGATCCCTCGGGGCTCCAAACCAAATATACACACAACCTCAAAAATATCCTACGGACTTATTCGTGCCATCAAAAATCGCTAAAATAACATCATAGACATCGAATTAAACCTCAAAATCTAAGAATTCTTTCAAACTTCATAAAACATCAAATTTTCCAATTTAGGTCCGAATCACGTCAAACGACGTCCGTTTTCAACCAAATTTCACAGGAAGGACTTACAGCATATATAAGATCTGTACCGGGCGCCAAAACCAAAATACGGGCCCGATACCATCGCTTTCTAATCAGATTTTATTTCCAATTTCTTTAAATAATTTCAGAAAACAATTTTACAAAAAAATTCATTTCTCGGGCTTGGGACCTCGGAATTCGATTCCGGACATATGGCCAAGTCCCATATTTCCCTACGGACCCTCCGGGACCGTCAAATCACGGGTCCGTTTTCCTAAAATATTGACCAAGGTCAAATTTATTCATTTTAACATCAAAACTTAGCATTTTTCACAGAATTTTATATTTAAGCTTTTCGGCTACGCGTCCGGACTGCGGACGCAAATCGAGGTGACTCTAAATGAGGTTTTCAAGCCTCGGGTGCATTTTGACATTGATTTAGTTTTCGAGGCTAGGATTGTTATAATCATGTTGTTCATGTATTGGACATTTTGAAATTGAGCATAAGTATGGGAAGTGTATTTTGACAGCATATGCTAGAGCTTAAGTGTTGCTATCAACCATGGCCATAGTTATAGTATGTTGTAAATGTGTGGCTTGTTGGGTCCGTGATGAGGAAGTATTTAGTTGGTTGACTCGAGGGAGAGCAACATTTAAGTGTGGGTGTTGATGTCGTGAGATAATTCCATATATTTTGACATTATTTACCCTACTTGCTTGTTATTTGGATACTACTTTGTGCGACAATTTGCCTTAATAGAGCTTCTTTTACGTGTAGGAATGCTTGGATATAAATTGGAGAAAAGTTGCACGGAATGGTACCTCAAAGCTACAAAATGGAGCACAAAAGAAGAAGTGCAAGACAACAAAACAACATTGCCATAGACAGTGCAAGGCATTGTCCAGGGCACTGTCATTGGCGCCCCGGGCAGTGTGCGTCGGAACAACAGTGCCATAGACAGTGCAAGGCATTGTCCAGGGCACTGTCATTGGCGCCCCAAATAGTCCTTGAGCCGAAACGGCAGTGCCATACACAGTGCAAGGCGCCGATGATGCCATCTGAGCAAATTTTAATTCCTCATTAGTTTTGGACATGTAGAATTCGGCCCCTACCCTATAAATACCCCTTGCAGTTAGTTTTTGGAGGGTGAGACATCTTTGGGATACAATATAGATTAGACATCATTAGAGAGGAGATTCGACCCAAGGAGGCAAAAATACGCTAGGAGCAAGGCGGAGAATTCCTCTACAAGATTTTCACTTTCTTCTTCCTATTTTCATTATTGGTTATGAATTATAGTATTGTGGTTTTGCATACTATTATGAATAGCTAATTTTTTATCTAGGTTGTTGATGTAACCTTTTGTAAGATAAATTCTCGTTATATTTTTGAATAATTAAACCGTTAGATTTCTTTATCGGTTCAACTACGTGTTTACTGTTGTTGAATTAATGGCCATCAATTGACTGTGCATATTTAGTATGTATTGCTTGAGAGATGGTACATATTTAGGTAGTTGTTGAATTACATCACTCCTAACATATGTGAGAGATTAATACGGAAGGTTTAAAGGCGGGATAAGAGATAACGAAACCTTGGTGCGATCGTAGTTAGGGTGAATTAGTGCCAGCTAGCGTAGTTCGAGAGAATATGTCTAGTAATTTGTGGTAGTTACTCGAGAGAGAATTACGGCACTCGAAGTACTCACGATCGGTAGAGAGTACTTTGGCGAAATTATAGAAGACGTAGCAGGAAGGATTCCCCTAATTTGGAAAATCATAACTCTAGACCTCCTTAATCTTTTTTCCAACCCGTAGTATCTTTAGTTGTTAATCTACTACTTTAATTTGTTAGCTATTTAGATATAAGAATCTTAAAATTTATATTTTAGGAATTATTGGAGCTTATCTTCTTAGTAATAGTCAACAGTTGTAGCTAAACCTTAGTTCTCCATGGGATTCGACTCCGGACAGTTAGACCGGATTATATTTGCAGCGACCGCTTATCCTTTTTAGGACTAGAGTTGGGCGTGATCAGAAACCATCGGCAAGTAACTACATTCTCTAATTCTAGATTACAAAAATAAGGTTCAAGAGATTCAATTTTATTCTATACAAGGTGTTGCGTTTAATAGGATTTAAATGGGTGTTCTTTCAACAATATGAGACAAACATGAAAGAAGACTAAAACAAAGAACAGAATAAATCATTTTAGAGGAAAGAAGAGAGGGAGGATTTTTTTTTAGGGAACCTATATGATGAACTGAAGAAAAAAGTGAAAAAATAAAGAAGAAGGGTGAAAAAATAAGGAAGAACGGTGAAAAAATGAGGAAGAAACGTGAATATAAAGGAAATAACAAGAATATTAAAAAAAAAAATTAAAAGTAGTTAGGCGGTTAATTATCCATTACTTCTTGTTAGGTGGGCCATTTTGATGGATTTTTTCAGTTGTCACGCGCTCCCAAGCGAGTTATTATATACGCTGTGATAGGTAAATAACAAGGGGGGTTTAAATATGTAGGACAATATAGTTCAGGAGTGTTTTGAGGACACCGAATAATTTAAGTAAGAAATTAACAAAAACATGATAGTTTAAAGGAGTTTAATTAGGATTTTAACTCTTATCTTTTCCGTTCAAAATATTGCGTATGAAAAGAAAGGTAGCTATCCTCGAATGGGTATATACACTTGTAAAACGGATGACAAGCGTTATATTGCAGAATTGAATTCCTGTGACGGGCTGGAAACGAAGGAATGAAAAGTAGGTCTACGCTATAAGGCGAACTGAAAGAGTCTAGTCATAAAGCTGGATGTTGCCTGTTCCTTTCCTCGGAAGCGATAATTTTTTGTTTTCTCTTCCTGCGGATCAGTTTCATATACAGACTTACTATAGGAGCTTGCAAAACTTAGGAAAGAAATTGCTTGTAAAAGCCTCTAAGATAATGCAAGCATCTCCAGGGTTCCATTTTTTGTTTTGAATTGGAATAAAAATTGTAG
>NW_017686684.1:5466-6261 GCF_001879085.1 Nicotiana attenuata | reverse complement strand
ACTCACATTACTCCCTACACCGTTGTGTACAGATCCAGGTGCTCCTGAGGCATAGAGAGAGGTTTTCCTGCTGTTCATCATTCACCGGAGTCATCGAGGTAGCTGCATGGCGTCCGCAGTACCCGATTTCTCCTTCTATCTCCTTATTTCTTGTATTCTTAGACTATCTCTGTTTTAGGCTATTTACAGACTTGTAATAGAGGCTCTTGACTTGTGACAGCGGATCGGTGGGCTATGTAGTGACGTTATTATGATTTCCGCACTTTTTATCTACTGTTTCAGACTTTTAAAATGTTAAATTGGCTTTTAAACTGCGTTAATTGGTAATGAACTCTATATGAGAGGGGTTGTGATTGATAATTGGTCGGGCTTGCCTAGCAATGTGTTGGGCACCATCACGACAGGGTTGGGGTCATGACAAGTTGGTATCAGAGCCTAGGTTACTAGGTCTCGCGAGTCATGAGCCGGTTTAGTAGAGTCTCGCGGATCGGTACGGAGACGTCTGTATTTATCCTCGAGAGGCTGCAAAACCTTTAGGAAAAAACTTCATCTTCTTGAAATTCTTGTCGTGCGAACTTGTTGATCCGAGTACTAAACTTCTCTTTATTCTATTCTCTCACATATGGTGAGGACTCGCGCTACCGGATGAGGTGGACGGCCACCAGTACCACCCACTGAGGCCACCAGAGGCCGTGGACGCGGTCGTGGTCGTGGCAGAGGCAGAGTAGGGAGGGCAGCATCTGTTGATCCACCAGCTGCCCCAGCTCCGGATCAGACTCCAGCAGCACCAGTTCA
>NW_017686684.1:0-2695 GCF_001879085.1 Nicotiana attenuata | reverse complement strand
AATAATACGAAAAGTATGACATATATCATAATATGCAAATTAGCTGCAACGTCGTTACAGCTCAAACATCAAAAGTAATGTATTCGATACGAAATCTTATATATATCTCTTAAGGAGTAATGAATCTTGAAAGAATTGCGATATTATAATTTGATATTTTTCTTAAAATACTCCTTTTATTTACTATGCTTTGTATTTGAAAGAGAATTTATATAAAAACATAATTCACAATTTAATTGTGATTCTCAAGCATCGTTCATTTTTAAGTTTCAACAAGTTCATAAAGTGACACATAATTCACCATATAATACCATGATAACTAATTATTTATAAATAGTTACTAATTGAGCTATTAAATTAATAAATATTGTATATCAGAAACATGAAAAAAAATATTTAGAAAAATAATTATAAAAAAAAGTTATGGACTAGTATATAGTAAAGACATAACGAAAGTTAATAAATTAATACTTTTTAAATGAAAGATTTATTTAAAATTAACTATCATAGCAGTCTTAGTGGATAATGTACAATACTTTTCACTTTAATTATGACATAAAATACTCTCAACTTAATGATTTAAAATTAGAAAAAAAAGTAAATTTGAATAGTCAATGATTTATTAAGAAAAATTGAGGGTTTACAAGGTAAGTTACATACAATTGCATAAAGTTCTATTAGGCGAGCCCAGTACGCTGGGCGTTGGGCGTGTCCGGGGAGTAAGCCCCAATGGTCGAGGCATAAGTCTCACGGAACTAAGCCCCACACATAAGCCCAGGGGCGTTTTACGAGTGCTCCGCCCCGGGGCGAGCCCCGGGCGAGTCCCAATTCTGCCTTTTAAAACAGAGCTAGAATTCCCGTAAAGATTAAGTGTATAGTTGAAAATCCGACTCAAGTTCAACGGGTACTTGCATTTTTCCAAAAGAGAAACTGAAAATAGTGTATACGGATGTGTGGGGACCAGCTCCTGAAACTTAGTTTCCTGCGGATTTTCTTATATAATCCTCACTAAAATTCCCATAGAATACATGATTTTCTGGTAGTTAGGCTAGAGCTGGTCTCACATGCTAAGTCAAGTATGCCACTGCTAACATTAGTCATAATTGATTATTACTTCCATCTTTGTAGAGAATTTTTTTAAAACTTATTTGATGCTTTAAGTAGTTGATGATGATGGATATATAGGATGCTCATTACACTATTAATGAAAAATTGGCTTGTTTGTTACTAGAGGGCAGGGGCAGCTCTACATAATATAGGGCCTAAGGCGAAATTAAAAAGTGAGATCTTAAATTTTTAAAATTATTTTTACTTTTATAATTTATCAAAATCTAAAGAAATTATAATCAGTTTTAATTATTGTCATTGTCTAACCAATTTGTTTAATCTTTCTTATGTTTTCATGTTGGACTTTATTGATTTAGTTTTGAAATATTTTTTCAACCGAGGAAACTGATATAGAAATTATTAAGGGTAATTGAATTAACATTTTTTACCTGGTTGAGTTTGTCAATTAGAGTATTCTTCTACTTATACAGTTTCTTTTAGGGAAAATGCACAAGTACCCCCCTGACATATACTCGGATTCCCAACTACACACTTTTTCTTCACGGGAATCCTATTACCCCTCAAAACTTATTTTAAGTGAAATTATTTGCACCCTAAACGCTGACGTGGCAGAGTGTGTGTATTTCACTCTCCCAAAGGAGAGTGAGAAGAAGGAAAAAACGATTTTCAGATTATTTTTTATTGTTTTTTACCATTTTTTCTTACTTTTTTTTGCTCTTCCTTTTCCTTTTTCTTTATCTTTTTTCTTTTACTTTTTTTTTGTTTCTTCTCTAATTCCGGCGGATATTCATTCACCGGTGAGTTTGTCTAACCGTTTTTCTTCCATTTTTTCTTTTCACACACAAAGTAAACTCTCAAAAGGATCTATTCATGAGCAAAGTAAAATACACCAGATTTGGGGGAAAAATTCTATCATCGGAAAACCTTCCCACGCCGAAAAAAAAATGATGTATTGAAATTTGTGACGACCCGACCCGTCGTCTCATGTGTTACCGCCCCGTTTTCCCTGTTTATTGCTTCTTCATGTTCCATTATCGGCATTTGGTGAGTTAGAGTCGAATTGGTTTGGTTTTGGTAGAAAAGGAGGCATTTAGTCTCTTTAAGGAAGGCTTATATTGGAAAAGTCAACCGGATGTTGACTAATGAGTTAGAGGGCTCGGATGTGATTTCTGGTGATTCGGTTAGCTTCGGGGGATGATTTGTGACTTAGGAGTGTGATCGAAAGTGATTTTGGAGGTCCGGTGTAGAATTAGGCTTGAATTGGCGAAGTTAGTATTTTGGCAAATTCCGGTTGGTAGGTGAGATTTTGATCCGGGGCTCGGAATGGAATTTCGAGAGTTGCAGCAGCTTAGTTAGGTGATTTTGGATATGCGTGCAAAATTTCAGGTGATTCGGAGGTGATTTGGTTGGGTTTTTGATAGAATGTGAGTTTCGGAAGAATTTGAAGAACTTAGGCTTGAAATTGATGGGAAATGAGGATTTTTGTGTTGTTGGATGTGTTTTTAAGATTGGAACAAGTTTGAATAGGGTATTGGATCATGTCTGTGCTTTTGGTTGAGGTCCCGGGGGCCTCGGGGTGAGTTCGGATGGTTAAACGGGAGTTTTGGGAGTTTGCATATAGCTGAAA
>NW_017686683.1:5447-6262 GCF_001879085.1 Nicotiana attenuata | reverse complement strand
AGGGTAGTATGTTTCAGAAAAAGGGCAATGTGATTAAGTTGATGGAACTTCGGTAGTATTGCGGCACTTTCAGACTGGATCGACTGCTGATATTCGAGTTTGCTTGGTGGCATAGAAGAAATTTTGAGTATCTCTCGTGAAATGACTGAGTATTAGAGGTGTGGCATGTATTCGGACGGCGGAATTGGGATCAGATATGGTGATTCATGTGCCGTGTGGATTTGAGACGGAAGTTCTTATATGCAAGCTATGTCGTGGTTGTGGATCGTGTGTATTCGGCACCGTTTAGCGACAATCGGGATTTGGAGGCTCGAGTGGATCTTTATTTGCTGGTATGTTAGATTTTGGATGTGATGTTGAAATTCAGACTGGTTGTCTTAGTGTTAGGTGATGCTGAACTATTGCGCTACGGACTATGCCGGAAATGCCACGGGTTGAGTGGCGAGGTGCATTGGATTATGTTCTTGCAGAGCGGTTTATATTTCAAAGACCCAGTGGACGGCTGGGAAGGATTGCTTTTCTTAATTGGGCCTTCGTGATGGATGTCAGTGCAGAGGTTTCTACCATTGGTTCTGTTCCGGCGTTAAGGGACTTTTCGGATGCGTTTCTTATGGCCGGGCATGTCGCCGGGCGAGGTGGTGGATTTCGATATTGATTTGGTGCCGGGCACCGTATCGTACGGCTCCGGCAGGAGTTATAGTAGTGGAAGGAGCAGCTTCAGGCTTTCTTGGTAATGAGTTCGTTAGTAGGCCGATGTGGATACGTGTTTAGCTTGAGTTGGCTTGGTTGGCCCCGAATTGTATTGTTGAGGGATA
>NW_017686683.1:0-2738 GCF_001879085.1 Nicotiana attenuata | reverse complement strand
TTTTACAGCTTCACTGCTTTCTCTCAAAGGGTTTTTCACTGTCCCCATATAGCATGATGGTTTGCTTTACGTGATTTCTTACTGCTCAGTTGTTATTTACCCTTATTACTCACTAAGTTGGAGTACTCACTTTACTCCCTGCACCTCGTGTGCAGATGCAGGTATTTGTTCACCCGATAGCAGGTTTTGAGCTGATCGGAGGCTAGTTATCAGAGTTTAGCGAGGTGACTGCCAGCGTTCGCAGCACCGCATTACTTCCTTTTGTTTATCAGTCACATTTTGTATATTTCAGGCCCTGTAGTTGTATTTATGCTCTAATAGATGCTCGTAACTTGTGACACCCCGATTAGGGCTGTGTTGGGTTGTATTTCTGCTACTTAATATTATTAAGTCATATTTTAGCTGTTTATTCATGTTTAAATTATTTTTGGAAAGACGAGTTGGGTTAGTTGGCTGGCCTCGTCTTCAGGAGAGGCGCCATCACGACCAGTGCGGGGTTTGGGTCGTGATAGCAAATCCTTGGCACCTTGTTTGGATAATTGCGTGAAGGCAAGGTCTACCAATAAGCAAAAATGCAAAAGTAGTTCTACTGAAGAGTTATTAAGAGGATCTTCTCTGACATTTGATGCTACGTACACTACGTGATGCATAAATAATTCGGAAAATCGAATATTTATCTATATTATAAGGCAAAAATCGTAGACTAAATGTGCTCTTAACACATTAGACAATTATGATTTAATACTGACCAGTTGACCCCATTAAAGCTAAAGGAAGCTCCAAATTGGAATTACCCATTTAGTCCACAACATTTTATCTGCTCCTGCCTTAGCACCACCTCTCCTTCCCCAAAATCAGGAAAAAAAGGGAACGAATGATAATGCTCGATATAATACAGATATCATAGTCATCTGACTAAGAAGGCATTGATAGATCGAATCTAATTTGTACCAAGGGGTATTCTTGCTCTTACATTTATTCAGCTGTTGTTTCACGGCACCATCTGCAGACAATGAATGGCGTCTTAACTACAATCTCACACCAACAGCCATTCTAATAGTGCAAGGCTCAAAAGAGACCAACTAAGTATTCAGATGTTATATTCATAAGTTTTAGCATTACAACTTACAACCTACTTAAACAAAATCATTCTATTCCAAAAGCATATGCGCAAGTAGCAAGTATATCAGTAGCATTGGCAGCTCACTTAGATAGATCACAAAATCAATAGAAACCAACAAACACACAAGAGTTTATAGAAAATGCTTCATCGTGTTTGGAATTTTCCCTACTTACTAAAACCAGTCAATTCATTGAGGGTTAACAGGCCAAAGGACAAAGAAAAAGGTAGTTGCACTCCCTCATTTTTTGGAAACAGGGAGTTGCGCTCCTCTTTGTAGACCGATTTTGCATGAGTAAAAATCCACCTTTCCAAGTGTTGACTAGTTCTATATACAAATACAGTAGAGCTCACCTAAAATGAAGCTGAAGCTCCTTTATGGCCAATACAATTAGTAGAAACTAAGTATGCCCAAAGCAGCTATAGAGTTAATTAAAAACTATCAAATCAAAATAGTGAAAATTCTGGAAGCAGATTTTAGGAAACAGGAACTGATTTACTACAACATCATTAGTGTGCACATTTGATTAACAACAATAGGATAATCATATTTTATAGAAATTACCCAAAATCAATCAATTTGAAGATATCAGTCAAGACCCAAGACTAGTGCAACACAAGAAAGGACTCTAGAAAGAGAAAATGACTCCCCCCCCTCCCCCTCGCCCACCCAAAGTTAAAGAAGACACAGCAAATAGTTTACACAAGAATTTTTTGAATCCTAATTAATCCATTTCTGCAATCAACCAAACAAGCATTACTCACTCTATAAGAAAATCTATTTCTTCCCAAAAAGAAAAAGTCGGACCAAGAAAAACATTAAACACAACACAAAGAACTGGGAAAACAAGGCAAAAGGTAACAAAATCGTCCCAGTAGAAACATTAACTATCAACCCAATAAAAAATATTCAAGAATCACTAAGCAAAAAACCACATTTAGCTTGACTGACTTCTTGAAGAAAAAAAAAGGAAGAATTTCATCTAGTGTTAAAGAGAAATTTTAGATTCAATGTCCAAAACAAACTAAACCCTACCTCTTTAATATCATGTGGTGAATAACATTGTAATACAATGCTTCTGTACCTTGTTACTTAGCAAAAGATTCCTTCATTCCACTTTGAGAATAATTTTCATAACAGAGATATGAAAAGAAGAAAATCAATTCAATCTCTCAAGATATGGTTGAACTTGGAATATTATAATCACAAGAATATGCAAATGAATTGAACTAAAATTTGGTAATCTCTAGCTTTGGATGATTATTTCTGCTATTTAAAGAAAAAGTCGGCCATAGGGGCAATCCAATAAAAGGAAGGGCAGGGTGAAAAGAAAGATAAAAAAAAACGGTAGAAAATAGAGAGTCCACAACTCAGAATCTTCGCTTAGTTCTGCCTAGCTGTAGCCTTAGAAAAATACAGAGGAACCAATTCAAAGACAAGAAAACACAAATTGTAAGCACAAAAAAGCAGCAGATATCACATAATAATATAGGAAGGGCGCAACCACTCATCAAGTATTGCTATAGTATTTGTTTGGCACGAGTGGAGTATCATGTTGAGAATGATTATGCAATAATTAAAGCATGTTGTCATGTATTTGCTATGTTTAAGAAAGCG
>NW_017686682.1:5307-6262 GCF_001879085.1 Nicotiana attenuata | reverse complement strand
GTACGAAGTCTCTCCTGGATCACTTTTACCTTCTCTAAGGCATCCTGCACTAACTCTGTCCCCAATAATCTAGCCTCGCCGGGCTCAAACCAACCAACCAGAGATCTAAACCGTCTCCCATATAAGGCTTCATACGGCGCCATTTGAATGCTGGATTGATAGCTGTTGTTATAAGCAAACTCTGCAAGTGGCAAGAATTTAGCCCAAGAACCTCCAAAATCAATAACACAGGCACGCAACATGTCCTCCAATGTCTGGATAGTACGCTCGGACTGTCCGTCCGTCTGAGGATGAAATGCTGTGCTCAACTCTACCTGTGAACCCAACTCTCGCTGAAATGTTCTCCAGAACTGAGAAGTAAACTGAGTACCTCTATCTAATATAATAGAAACTGGGACCCCATGCAACCGCACAATCTCTCGGATGAAAATCTCTGCTAACCGCTCCGAAGAATAAGTAGTGCATACAGAATGAAGTGTGCGGACTTGGTCAGCCTATCCACAATCACCCAAATCGAATCAAACTTCTTCGAGGTACGAGGAAGACCACTCACAAAATCCATAGTAATATTCTCCCATTTCCACTCCGGAATATCCATCCGCTGGAGTACACCGCCGGGTCTCTGGTGTTCATATTTGACCTGCTGACAGTTGAGACATCGAGCCACATAATTCACAATATCCTTTTTCATCCTTCTCCACCAGTAATGCTGTCTCAAATCCTGGTACATCTTCGCGGCACCCGGATGAATCGAATACCGCGAGTTGTGGGCCTCCTCTAATATTAACTTCCGGAGCCCATCCACATTGGGCATTCAAATCTGGCCCTACATCCGCAACACACCATCATCTCCAATGGTCACATCTTAGCATCATCATGCTGGACCCTGTCCTTCAGGACAAGCAAATGCGGGTCATCATACTGGCGCTCTCTGATGCGATCGTACAAAGAAGAT
>NW_017686682.1:0-761 GCF_001879085.1 Nicotiana attenuata | reverse complement strand
ATAGTCACAATGTGATAAAGCCGGGGGTTTCAAACCCTCAGGCCATCATATACACCAACTACTCACCTCTAACCGGCCGTAGAATGGTCCGCAATGCCTTTCCTTTCGATCAACCTCCTCGCGCGTCGAATCTAGTCAAAATCACAACGAATACATAAATATGGGTTAAAGAAACATAACCCAATCAAAAATACTCGAAAAGTACTAAAATTCACGAAGTTGGTAAAACCCGAGCCCCGGGCCCACTTCTCGAAAAATTCCGAAAATCACACCAACAGATTCCTCGTCTCGCCACGAGTCCGTGCATATAATGTTTACCAAAATCGGAGCTCGTTTGACCCTCCAAATTCCATTTTTACATCACAGCTTTCCAAGCCCTAGCTTGACCCGTTTTTGATGAATTTTCTACAATTTACATGTAATTTCTACCATAAAATCGAATATTTAGGCCAAGGAACTTACCTCCAAGTGATTCTCAGTCATAACCCTCGAATTTCCTTGTCCAAAGCTCTTAAGAACGTCAACAATGGAGGAAAAATATGAAAGAGTCGCGGATGAAATATTATTTTAAAACCCTTCTGTCCAGGTATTTTACTCTACGCGAACGCGATGGTCCTCCCGCGTTCGCGATGACCAAATTATCACTCTGCCAAAAATGCCCTTCGCGAACGCGGCTTCATACACGCGAACGCGAAGGCCTGGGTCCTTCACTTACGCGAACGCGATCCTCCTTTACGCGAACGCGATGGTTCACCAGCTTC
>NW_017686681.1:5213-6262 GCF_001879085.1 Nicotiana attenuata | reverse complement strand
GAAGAAGAAGAAGAAGAAGAAGAAGAAGAAGAAGAAGAAGAAGAAGAAGAAACGAAGAGGAAGAAGAGGAAGAGAGAACAGAGAGATGTAATCAATTAGGCTAGAATTCTTATCTCTTTCTTATTGTGTATCTGTATTGTAATACATGAATATATATAGAGAGCATATCCAATGATATTGCAGCTCTAGATTACAGTTATGAAAGGAATCTATCTTAACTAACACTTTAACAAATTTTACTAACTTAACTAACTCTAACAACCTTTAACTAGCTTAACTAACTTCTTGAAGTTTATGAACTGAGTTAGATTTTAGCTATTCTCTACTTCTTATTTCTTCCATCATACAAAATAATTAGTAGTATATGTTGATAGCTCATAATGATAATTTATTTCTTTGAGGGCTTTCGTCAAAATATATTAGTGATGGATCTATATGTTTATATGGGTTCAAGACTTTTCTGTAAATAGTTATATGCAAAACAGTAGTACTATTTTGAGTAGTAATTGTTTCCATCTGGTATTATATTCATTTATGAAACCCAAGCCATCTTTGAATGTGCTATTGTGGTTTTAATACGTGAGGTTGAGGTAAAAATGGCGCGTGGTAGCCAATATTGAAGGTGGTATTTATTTTTTATCCAGCAATTCTAATGTTGAGAAAATATAGCCACTACTCTGTTAAAATTAATATGAAAATATATTTTTACTCTTTTTTCCATTGCTTTTCTTGTCAAACCCTTGCTTCTCTCTGAATACGGAACTCCAATTGAGATGGCTTCATCGTCTCAACCGAAAAATGCAAACAGTGTTATGTTTGAATCTCTTTACTACACAAACACTTTACAAGGTATTCAAAATTTAGCCATTTCGCTGTTGTCTTCTTATGTTGCGTTTTTTCTTCTTTTTGCAACAATTCTGCTGCTTCATTGTTCCCGAAACAAACCAATTTACCAATATTCACAATGACAATTATCTGTTCTTCAGTCAGTTCCACAGTTTTTTTTATCGTCCAAGATTCTGACATGATTTTTCATCTTAGGAAGCTTT
>NW_017686681.1:0-915 GCF_001879085.1 Nicotiana attenuata | reverse complement strand
CAGACCGATACAACTCCCGAATTAACCATTTAATCAATAACAATCATTTTTAAGCCTTTAATTAATCATTTATCTCTGGAAGTTACAAAAAAAAAAATTTAATCAGTTATCTCATAATATAAGTCTAAATGGACAGTGTGGAATAAATACACAAGCCCGACAACGGGGTGTCACTAGTCAAGAGCATCTACTAAGGTCTGAATACAACTAAGATTCTAAAAAAATGTACTAAATACAGTATAAGAAAGACAAGAGGGAGAAAAGCAGTGCTGCGAACGTCGGGCAGCTACCTTGCTAACTCCAATGACTCTGCCATTGAGCAATCGACACCTACTACCGGGTTCAGAAATACTTGAATCTGCACACAAGGTGCAGGGAGTAATGTGAGTACGCCAATGTGAGCATGTGATTTTTGCCACGCTTAAATTACTCCTATAAATTCATTAGAATTAGGATTTTTCTTTTATTACTTGAATTTTAGGGAATTAATTGCATGATGTTGTGTATTGTTTGCATTTTGTGTGCATTTTAATTGATATAATTTCAAAAAATACAAATAGTATGCATTTTAATATTACAAAATAAAGAAAGTAACAAAAATGGTTCTTTGCATTTCTACTCTTAATTTTTAAAAATTTGTCTTAAATTTTCTTTTAAAATTAGGAATTAGTTTGATTTTGAAATTTAATTAGTATAATTTTAGAATCCATTTGGGTCTTTATTCTAAATCTTACATTTAATAAAATCAGAAAATAAAATACAAAAATAAAATACAAAAAAGAAAAGAAGAAAATAAACAAAAGAAATTTAGAAAGGAATTAGGCCAATTTAGGGTCCATTTTCGTGTCAATACCAGCCCAAGCCCCTAAAACCCGTTCCAACCCACGCCCAAAACTCACCCTCGAACCGGTCCAG
>NW_017686680.1:3442-6262 GCF_001879085.1 Nicotiana attenuata | reverse complement strand
CGTGTTATGTTGCTGAACACTAGAAAGAATATACATAGTATTCATTATCAAGTTCCATTTCCAACACCAGAACAGAATGCAGAAACAATAATGGGAAATAATTTGAGGCGGAGACAGGAATTAAAATTTATGGGTTCGAGATTCAAAATATTTTAACTTACTAAATTCTAAATTAAAAATTTATATATACAGTGAGACCTCTGTATAGCAATATTCCTATATAACAACACTTCTCTATAAAAGTTAAGTTTTACCGGAACCGATTTTTATGTTGTGTTATAATATATGTTCTCTATAACAACACTTCGCTATAACATCCAAAAATATTCAGAACAAACGAGGTTGTTATAAAGAGGTTTAATTGTATAATAAATTTTTTAATACAAATATATAATTTGAACCAAAGTTACTGCGTTCGGTTGAGCTCATAACTTCTACTCTCCCCGCGCCCCTGGAAACAACGGGGGACCTTTCGATGCTTACGATTATACTCTCCAAGTCCAAAAGACTCCCCTCACAGTAACAGTAAAGGTAGCAGCATAAATAAACTTAACAAATTCCCAAATTATAAAACTCTAAATGAGTTATACATTTTTGTAAATCTTGATTCTACTAATTTGCTTAGACTTAATTTATAAAAGTTATCTTCACACGGTAATTTAAGTATTTCCATAGTTACTTTTATTTTGCTATATTCATTTGAAATCACCTCATTGTGATAATTAAATCACCAAAAATTAACTAACCATTTTCCTCGATTTAATTATTTAATATCTGAAGTATATTGTCCATATTAATTTGCATTTGTGCCGAGTAGATACACTAAGGAGGTAAAACGTTCCCTATTGAAAGATATTACAATCTCGAGATCGAACATGAAACTCTAGTTAAAATGGAGTAATTTCAATTATTCCGTCACACAAGTTATTTGAATAAGATGTGGCGTGTGTGCAAGTGCAGTTTGTGTTGGATTAACTAGGCACAAGCAAATAAGTGGTGTAACAGGAGCTAGCACTGAATCCAAGTGTAGTTAGGTAAGACTTATGCAACTATTTTGGTTTATAAACAGTAATGGCAAATGGATTTTATTTATGCTTGTTACTTGTTAGTGCAGCGTCCAATTAATCTAGTGGACTAAAGTCTAAGATCCCGTTTGGCCAAGCTGTCAAAAATTACTTATTTTGAAAAGGATTTTGTTCAAAAGTAGTTTTTGAAAAAGTACTTTTACAAAATAACAGTTTGTGTTTGGCCAATTCGATTGAATAGTGCATTTTGCAAGCTCATTATGTTTGGCCAATATTTTTAAAAAGCACTTTTAAGTATCAAATTACAAAAAAGGACAATAAATATCCAATTTGCAATTAATATTATTTAGAAAAAAAATTAAATATTTATTATAAAGTAACTTAATTAAAATATAAAAGGTAAGTAAAAATATAAAGTAAAAATTTCAATAAATGTAAAATATAGTTATTTCAAAGGAATAACATTGAGTGTTTGGTATTGCTTATTGTTTGCATATTGAGTGGACGATCCTCTCCAAAGCTTTTTTGATGGCGTGGACTCCACTGCCACGGAGGACGCCACCGGATTAGGTGACTTAGAAATACCGAGGAAGAGTTCGTCCTCAGGTGGTCTTAATTCGAGCCCGAGGTTGTTCAATCGGTTCCCTGCCCCGAGTGCGGATCCTGGTCGGAAGCGGTCAATTATCATCACCGTTCCGGAGGATTCCCAGGTTCTTTCCGCCCCCCGTTGGGGTAGCTAGTTACCTTCCGGTGCCTGGTGACCGAAGAAGACTAGGCAAAAATGAATGAGGTGGATTCTATGTGCCTTTTCAACGAAGCACAACAGGCGCTGAACCGGGTAAAGTGTTGCCAAACCTTTTCATTTTTCAGCTTTGGTTATTGGTGATCTTGATTTTTCTTCTCATATTTTTAGGCCTCGCTGCTTCACCACGAGACCTTCCTCCGGTACCGAGATGAGCTGAGACAATTCGAGGCCGAAGCCAAAGAGCTCGCTGAGAAGAGAGACATGTACAAACTTCTTAGCAAGCAACGTGAAGGAGAGGCTAAGAGTCTTCGAGCCGAGTTGGACACCGCTCAGAAAGAGCACGCCGACCTGGTAGAATAGGTAAAAATCTTTGAAGTTAGTGACGATGAGCTAGACAGGGTGACTAATAGTCAGAACCCGCAGGTTCAATAGAAGATTGACCGGATCAACCAGCTCCGGGCCGAGATGGACGTAATCAAGGTCGATGTCGAAGAGTGGAAAGGCAAAATGGACCGCTTGGACTCGAAAAAGGAAACCGCCCCAGTGCAATTGGCCTCGGCGGAGGCTCAACTTCGAGCGATGAGGGAGAAGGTTGAGGCACGATCCTAGAAAATCGAGGAGCTCTAATCTCAACCGAGCTCGATTTTTGCTGATCGGGAGACCCTCGCCAAGGAGCTTAAAGCGGCCAAGTCAGTGGCCAAAATAACCGAGGTCGATGCCGACGAGATAGTGTCCCAGTATAGAGACGATGCCGAGACAGCCCAGGACGACTTGAAAGACATTGTCGAGTATGAGAAACGGCAGTCTCAAAGGGAGGCCCTCGAGGAAGTTCATGCTCGGGGTTTTTATTTATCGGCCGAGATCGAAAGTGATAAGAGGCTTGAGGCCGAGGCTAAGAAGTTGGCGTACCCCGAGGACGAAGAAGATTCCGAGGGCTCCGGCAGATCCGGGGGCGGAGAAGACCCCGATGGTCCCGTGATGAGGCGGGCTCCGGCGAGTCTGCTTAGATGTCTTGTAGATGTTTTTGCTTTTTGTATTTTTTTTGTCAAG
>NW_017686680.1:0-1476 GCF_001879085.1 Nicotiana attenuata | reverse complement strand
TGGCTCTTTGCCCCCCTTGGTTGAATCCTTGGATCATCACATGACTTTCTGAGAGTTCGTCCATGGGAATACCAAGTTCTTTCACATTACAAATTGGCAAAATGTTCACTGAGGATCCTCCATCAACCAAAATTCGATTTACCCTTTCATCACGCATATAGACAACCAGGTACAATGGGCTATTATGAAGAGTGTCACCTAGAAGAAGATCGTCATTTGTGAATGCGACCTTTTCCTCACAAGCATTAACTTCTTGAGGAGTGGACTCGATGAGCTTTCTCGAAGATGGTGCCAACAGTAGGCCATCACTCTTTTCTTTCCCTTTGTCAGCATGGCAACAAGAGGCATCAATGCCCTCTTGGGAGATCTTCGTGCGAAACCAACTTGGTATGAACTCCTCCAAGGTCACTGGATTTCGTGGCTTTTGAGAGTGGTGCACCTCCACTTTTGCTCTCTTTAAGTGCTTAACTGGATTCCATCCCCTTGGTCTTTTTACCATCATTTTCCTTGTTGGTTGTTCTATTGATTCTTTTCGTGGGCTCCTTCTGTAGTACCTACGACGAGTCACCAACGTCCAACCTTCATCATCATCAGGTTGATTGACTTCAACTTTGTCGTTCTCCAATAATTCTTCATCTTTATTTTCTTTAAAACCACATAATTCATCCGGACTGAATGAGCCAAAGGTGATAGAGACTTGGTTTGTGTTGGCTTTCTCATCTTCAAGCACGATCTTCTTTTCGCGAGCCAAGTCCATGACTTTGTCCTTGAAGACAAAGCACTTCTCCAGAGGGTGGCTCACAAGTCGATGGTATTTGCAGTAATTTAGGTCATTTGTTTTCCCAGCTTCATTTGGTCGCTTCATCTCCGGAAGCTCAATGAGATTTAACTCGAGGAGCTCTTCAAAAATAGCTGGCACATCAGAATCCAGAAATGGGTACTCTTTCTCTTGCATTTCTTTTAGAGTCAACTTTCCACTTGGCTTATCTTGAAAAGAAGTGGATTTTCATATTCTGCTTCTTGCTCACCTTCGTTGTGAACTTCACAGGTGATGTGTTGACATTCATAGCTTCTTTGTTTTCAGATTTGGGTACAAACTTGCTCTATTTCCTGACTTCTTGTTATAAAGAGGTTTAATTGTATAATAAATTTTTTGATACAAATATATAATTTGAACCAAAGTTACTGCGTTCGGTTGAGCTCATAACTTCTACTCTCCCCGCGCCCCTGGAAACAACGGGGGACCTTTCGATGCTTACGATTATACTCTCCAAGTCCAAAAGACTCCCCTCACAGTAACAGTAAAGGTAGCAGCATAGATAAACTTAACAAATTCCCAAATTATAAAACTCTAAATGAGTTATACATTTTTGTAAATCTTGATTCTACTAATTTGCTTAGACTTAATTTATAAAAGTTATCTTCACACGGTAATTTAAGTATTTCCATAGTTACTTTAATTTGCTATATTCATTT
>NW_017686679.1:4803-6263 GCF_001879085.1 Nicotiana attenuata | reverse complement strand
GTCTGAACTCGAATGTGTTCATTCAGATCTCCACCGATCCAAGGTTCTACGGCAATATCCGGCTTTGCTCCGGCGTATCCTGTTCTTCTGAGCCTGATTCTGATCTTCTCCGACTCAGATCGGACCTTTTCAAAGCCTTTCTCATTTTAGGGTTCTTCTGAAACCCTAACTATTCGAGGTTTTCTCCAATTTTTCTTAAATCTATTGTGTATCCATGCTCTATTCGAGTCTTCAAACGGTTTCCCCATCCTGCGTTCAAAAATTGATATGGGAATGAAATGATTGTGTGGTAGAAGAATACAAATTTTGCTATAACATTTGCCCCTTGAATTCAAATGGAATTACGAAATAGTCACTGCTTCATTTTGCTGTATGATGAGTACGTGGACCAATATGATATCATAAAGCTGTTATAAAAAGAAAGCACTCGCGAAAAAGTGTGCGTGAAAGTCACGACCAATGAGATTTTAAGTTGATTGGCGGAGGGTGAGATTTTGCAGATGATTATTGGACGATGCATGGTCCGTGAACCTGTCGTCGCTTAGTGGACGCACGTTAATCCGACAAGTGAAATCCACGCGTGTGTTCTGATGTCCGGTTTTTATTGGTCATAAAACTGTACAATGTCCCAACTTTATTTCTGTGATTTTGGAAGGAGTTTAATTTTGTGCACTAATTTGCGTGCTCTCTGATTTTTTGAAATTCAAGACTTATAGGTCCCGTTTGGTTATGAGTTTTGTCAAAATAAATTTAAGATTTATTTTCAAAACTCATATTTGGCATAAATCTTGCCCATATTTTGGCCAATCCCAAATTTCAAATCCCAAAATCAGCTATTGAGCTGATTTTGGGCCAAAATCTCAAAACTTGGGAATTATATACATGTTTTTCCAAAATAAAGTTGTAAAATTTGTTTTGAAAACGTATGTCCAAACACATTTTCATCTTCAAACCGAACTTCACCCAAATCAGATTTTTTCAGAATAAATTTGGGATATATGGCCAAACGCTAGCATCATATACTCCACATTTAACACACCCATTAAGAAAATACAAACTCATAGTTAAAAAAATAATGTACTCAGTAAATTAACTTTAAGTAATTTTTACCTTGACACATTGGAATATGTAAATAAGAGCAAATTTTGAAAAAATAAAATTAATTCTTTCCTAATTATGTAAATCAATTTATTTTGGACCAAAATAAAAAGGTAAAACGGAAAAGGTCCAGATGTGTCCCTTTACTACTGGAAATTAGTTATCAGTACCTCCCTTATACTTTTTGAAGGTATTTGCCCTCGACGTTACCTATTTTAATATTTTACCCCTCAACCCACCTTTTAAAAGGACACGTGGCGACTATTTGTTGATACCCGATTAAATGGCTGACCCATATCAAAGTTCGGATCTTTCCTCCCAAATCCGACTAACCCGTGTGCCCTCTTTTTTTTTTTTTTGGT
>NW_017686679.1:0-992 GCF_001879085.1 Nicotiana attenuata | reverse complement strand
TATTTTAATTTGTTAGTTAATTAGTTAAACACAAGAATCTTAATATCCATAAGTTAGGAATTGTTCAAGCTTGTCTTCTTGGTGATATTGAACAGCTG
Organism: Nicotiana attenuata; assembly: GCF_001879085.1. Taxonomy (NCBI): domain Eukaryota; kingdom Viridiplantae; phylum Streptophyta; class Magnoliopsida; order Solanales; family Solanaceae; genus Nicotiana; species Nicotiana attenuata. The sequence continues at coordinate 894 of NW_017686679.1, read as the reverse complement.
TAGCTAAGCCTTAGTTCTCTGTGGGATTCGACTCCGGACTTGTAAACCGGATTATATTTGCAACGACCGCTTAGTCCTTTTTATAAGGCATAGTTGGGCGTGATCACCGAACCTCGTTAAATCTTGTGTTGATTTTTCTTCTCTTTTTGCTTTGTGTGTAATTGTGTGGTAGTTAACCCACGATATTCCGCAATAATTAGTATCAGAGCAAGGTTCGGGTTTCTACATATAATCTAGGGTTAAGATGTCTTCGTCATCTTCAACAAAGTACGAAGTAGAGAAATTTGACGGGGGTTCTAGTTTCAGTCTATGGAATTTTAGGATGAAATCGTCCCTGGTGTTACAAAGGTTATGGAAAGCAATTGATGAGGATTTTCTTGAAGAGATGAAAGAGACAGAGAAGGCAGACCTGAAGGATAGGGCTTTGAGTGCGATCTTCATGAGCGTTACAGATAGCGTTCTTTGGGAAATTGCTGAAGAAACTTCTGCAGCAACGGCATGGAAGAAGTTGGAAGATCTGTATTCTAAGAAATCACTGATATTTTTCTACCTGAAAAAAGAGGTTATACAATCTCTGTATGAATGAAGATACACTTGTTAAAACTCACATTGATGAGTTTAATTCAATTATAATGGACCTGAAGAATGTGGATATCAAAATTGAGTGTGAGGATCAGGCCTTGATTATGTTATGTTCTTTACCACCGTCTTATGATATTTTTGCCAATACGCTGCTATATGGGAAAGACAGCATTTCTCTGGAAGAGGGTATTGTGATTAAAGGAAGAACACAACAAAGGACTAAAAAACATGAATACATAAGAGCCTCCAATGCTATTTCGGGGGACCGTCGGGACATCGGTCGGTCTCGAGGCGGGCCTGCGCGCAATCTCT
>NW_017686678.1:5542-6263 GCF_001879085.1 Nicotiana attenuata | reverse complement strand
ATTCGCTCGAATCTAATCACAAATTGCTCAATTACTTTAATAAACATTATATGAATCAATTTGGATGCATAAAAAATGAGTTTCCCAAGTTTTTCCCAAAAATTCCAAAATCGCCCCGAGGCCCACGTGGTCAAAACTCGAGGTTCGAACCAAAATCCGGTTACCCATTCCCCCACGAGATCAAATATATAATTTATTTTGAAATCGGACCTTAAATCGAGGTCCAACTCCCCAATTTATGGAAAACCTAGGTTCCACCCAAAACCCCAATTTCACCTATGAAAATCCTTGATTTCAAGTGGAAAACATGTTTAATGATGTTAAAAGTTGAAAGAATTGAGTAAAAATCAACTTACAAATGATTTGGGATGAAGTTTGCTCTTGAAAAATCGCCTATGGTGTTTGGGTTTTGAAAGAATGGTGAAAAGTGATGAAAATTCGACTAAGTATAAAATTCGCTGGGCCTCGGATATGGGAATTGCGAACCATGGTTCGCAATTGCGAACAAAACAGGGCTGGGAATTTCGACATTCTTAGTTCGCATTTGCGAACCCATGTCTGGTGGCCAGGTTTCGCTTTTGCGAACATTCGATCGCATTTGCGACCAGGGCCACCTCGCATTTGCGAGCCAATGGATCGCATTTGCGATGCCAAGCCTTTTCCCCAGCTTCGCATTTGCGAAGTGTTGATCGCATTTGCGACACGTGCCCCATTTTCCTAG
>NW_017686678.1:0-1161 GCF_001879085.1 Nicotiana attenuata | reverse complement strand
ATAATAACTCCCCGATAAGGGAACAACAATATCAAGAGAAACATCCCGGCAAGGGAGAATCAGCTATAACCAATCCTAACTCAACTCCTACTCAGCTATACCAAACTTGTTCCAACATCTAACTACCTCAGCTATAACCATAATCCTTACCTAACACAAAGAATCATCAACCTAAGTATCCGTAATATCAATTAAGAACACAATACAAGGGAGCCACAACTCAACAATAGCCCGGCAAGGGGGCAACATAATGATATCTCCTCTTTCTCACTTTTACTTCACAATTCACTTCATCACTCGAGCCACTGCTCTAGAGGTTCAATTACCACTTATACTTTCACAATTTGTTATACAACTGGAGCCAACATTCCTCAACGTTCATAGGTCACAATTCTTTTCAGCACTTTACACAACAAATAGAAATTTGCACCAAGGCATGAATAATACAACGAAATCATGGAAATCACAATATAAGACTCACGGTCATGCTCGACACCGACGTATAGATACTCGTCACCATGCCTATACATCGTACTCAACAAGAAACAAATAGCAAATAGGACGCAACTCCTAATCCCTCAAGCTAAGGTTAGACAAAACACTTACCTCGATGCCTCGAACATAGTTCATGCTTCAATTATAGCTTTACCCCTTGATTCCACCACCAATTCGTTCGTATCTAATCACAAATTACTTAATTACATCAATAAACGCTAAATGAATCAACCCCAATGCATGAAAATGAGTTTTCCAAAGTTTTTCCCAAAAAGTCAAAAATCGCCCCTGGGCCCACATGGTCAAAACCCGAGGTTCGAACCAAAACCCGATTACCCATTTCCCCACGAACTCAAATATATAATTTATTTTGAAATCAGACCTCAAATTGAGGTCCAAATCCCCAATATTAGAAAAACCTAAGTTCTACCCAAAACCCCCAAATTCTCCCATGGAAATCTTTGATTTCAAGTTGAAAACATGTTAAATGATGTTAATGATTCAAAGAAATGAGTAAAAATCAACTTACAATTGATTTGGAAGAAGGTTTGTTCTTGAAAAATCGCCCAAAGGAGTTGTGTTTTGAAAATGGGGTGAAAAATGTCTTAAAATCGACTAAGTATGAAAAATGCAGGTTGCAGATGTGGGAAATGCGAACTGGGGTTC
>NW_017686677.1:5559-6263 GCF_001879085.1 Nicotiana attenuata | reverse complement strand
CATCACATTCACTCGGGCCTTCGCCAGGTTCCACCATATTCACTTCATCGAACACCTTTTCAAACCTTGCGAGCATCTCCTTGTCGGGTTCTATCACCACAGAATTTGGCATTGCTGTTGCTGGGCGTTGTTTAGTACCAGGCCGAACGAAGGAACGGGAAAGGTGGGGAATAGGTTTTGGAAGGGTCCACACTTTCTTTTTCATCTTTTTGGCTCTCCTTATGTCAGCTGAAATGGGTTTGAAAACTAGCCCAAAAGTGTCTAGATTTCCGGGGAGAGACACCGGCTGTATGATCCCCTGTCAGTGAAGCACCTAACCCCTTTCCGGGCAAGAATCCATTTCTTATCATCTCTGAGGCTACCATAACAGATGCGGCAGCTATCTTGGGCCCAGGAACACACTCCCCTTCCGGGATTTTATCAACTGGCACTGTGTCCATGACTTGGTACACCCACAGACCTTTATCATTTTCAACTTCCTCGAAGGATGTGATAGCGTTACAAGAATGGTCCTCTCCGTGGACCACGATCTCCTGCCGATCCCATTCAAACTTGACCATTTGGTGCAAAGTAGACGGTACTGCCTTTGCGGCATGAATCCAGGGCCGTCCTAATAAAAGATTGTAGGAAACACTGACATCGAGCACTTGAAACTCCATCGTGAATTCCACAGGTCCTATGTTACGCTCCAACACAAATCTCTC
>NW_017686677.1:0-2256 GCF_001879085.1 Nicotiana attenuata | reverse complement strand
GTGTTGTAAGGGTGGGTTGCCAGAATGCCAGTCAGCTTATCACCTGCCTGGACTCATCAATAACAACTTGTTAGTGGTTAGGGCATTAACAAATAAATAACCGCGCATGGATGGATGCGCCTAGCAGTCAAACGTTGCTATTATGTTGCTGTTCAATCACATGCGTCATCCCGGCTTTTATTTCTTTCACTTGCCAATTAATTCCTACTCCTATCTTTCCCTCTTCACTTTTTTCTTTTGGATTCTCTTCCCTTTGGTTTTTCCCTTATTTGTATCATTCCTTTTTAGTTTTCCTTTGATTTATTTAGAAATGGTCGAATCCTATGGAGATTGCCTACGTATCACGACCCCGCGTGAATCAGACCAAGCGTAGTTCGCGAAGAATAAATGTAAAGTAAAAGCAGAATATTTTTGGGAATTTTCAAGTTTATTGATAGCAACTACGTCTATTACAAAGACTCAAGACAGACTCTGATGCAAAAAGAACTACAGACTCCACATCCCTATCCTAGTTCAAACAAAATACAGACTCAATCAACTGACTGTCTCTTATCAAAAGGGAAATACAGACTCCGACAAAAAGAAATACAAGCCCAAGTGACCTAACTCCATGAAATACAGACTCAAAAGGTAAACTCTAACAGACTCACAGACAACTATGAATACATTAAAGCTCCTGGTGCCCGCGGGACATCGTTCGGTCTCGCCGCGGGCCTATATGCAAGTTCCCCTTGGAGTCTGTCTAAGTCATTCATTATCTGCTTCACAAATATCATGACTGATGCAAAGAAGGTGGTACGGGTCATGTTCTCGCACATCTGGCATTTCCGGGTAATAGAATGAGCAACGGTTAAGATTCTCTCTCGGATTCTTCCTTTCTCTTGAAGCAACCGCCCGATCTGCTGGGCCCTAGCCTTCAAAGTCTGCTCAAACGCCTGGCTTTGTTCTCGAAGTTGCTGCAAATCCATTTCTAACTGTGCCAATGTCCTGTAACAGTGTTCTCTCTCGACTTTGAAGTCCTTTGCCTGTTTAATCATTCGGTTTTCTGCGGCAGTGGCCTTTTCCTTTAATCTTGCGACCTTATTGTCATATTCTTCTTTTAACTGCTTAATCATGCAAGCCCGTTCTTCTGCATTTTTAGCCAACTGTCTCCGGACCCCAGCTAATTCCTTTTCTGCTTTGTCGAGGTCAAAACTGTAATCATTCACCTTTTGCCTTAGATTTGCTATAAGCTTTGTATCTTTGGCACTTCTGACAGGGTTGTCGGCCTCTAGCTTCATCTTTTGTATTTGGGCTCGTAAAACTTCATTCTCCTTGGCCAATTGTTTTCTCTCCCCTTCATCAGCCGCGACTTGCAAGGTATTTTCAAATCAGAGATCTTGGACCTGTTTTTCCAATGCTCCTATGCGGGCCTTGTACTCGTTTTCTTTAGCTAACCAATCCCATTGTTCTTGTGATGAATCAACAAATTCCTGGATGTGAGGTCTCTTGGCCGGTCTTCCGAATGCAACGTCCCTTCTATACCAAGCCTGATAATCAGGTGACACCTCTCCTTTGGCTCGATCCCGGACACAAGTGTTTGCCGCCAAATATTGACATTCGCTCCAGACTTGGCGGACCACAGCTTCAGGAAACTGGCCATCGGGGCAATCTCAACCACTTGCAAACTGATCATCATCCTTGGGTATTATCTGGCATCTCCCCAGTTGCCTCAACACTCGATCGGTGCGTATGGCTGAATGCTTCTAAGCCCCATCAGACGAAAATGTGTCGGGGCTGCCGGGCTGTATACTACGGACTTCATCAACGGGGTACCATCCCAGTCGTCACTCTATCTGGCTGCCCGTGAAGGGCCCGAAAAATGTGTTCGGTCCCATCCCCGGTGAACCGTCCTTCCCGGGCAAACTTTTGGGCTCCGTTTAATCCCGTTGTCGTAAAATTCTCTGTCGTCTCTGGTTTTTTCCTGGGTAGTACCCCGGTTAGCGTTACCTAAGGAACCTTGAGGGGTCCGATTCGGACACTGGAACGTGGTCTCGGTAAGTCCTAGTCCCTACGAAAGTTTTTCGTAAAGTAACCCTAAGTTTCGGTACCAACCCCGTTTTCGGAAAACGGGGTACGGTTTTTTACCCCCCCGGGAGTTTTTCCGACCGTTAACGCCGTTTTAGGAAACGTTACCGGGACCTAACCGGGGTAATTTAACGGTTTCGGTACCGGGGTTACCCTAAGGTTTAACTTCCGGTAAATTCCGGGGTTAAG
>NW_017686676.1:5537-6264 GCF_001879085.1 Nicotiana attenuata | reverse complement strand
CCCACAATATGGGACTCAGGCCATGAGCCTTCGTCATCAAGATCGACAAAGTTTAACAACAGTTGAACTGGGACTCAGGCCATGAGCCTTTGTCATCAAGATCGACAAAGTTTAACAACAGTTGAACTGAGACTCAGGCCATGAGCCTTCGTCATCAAGATCGACAAGTTTAACAACAGTTGAACTGGGACTCAGGCCATGAGCCTTCGTCATCAAGATCGACAAAGTTTAACAACAGTTGAACTGGGACTCAGGCCATGAGCCTTCGTCATCAAGATCGACAAAGTTTAACAACAGTTGAACTAGGACTCAGGCCATGAGCCTTCGTCATCAAGATCGACAAAGTTTAACAACAGTTGAACTGGGACTCAGGCCAAGCGCCTTCGTCATCAAGATCGACAAAGTTTAACAACAGTTGAACTGGGACTCAGGCCATGAGCCTTCACCATCAAGATCGACAAAGTTCAACAACAGTTGAACTGCAAATCAAGGCTATGCGCCTTCCCCAGTAAGTTCAACTACGGTTGAACCAAGATTCAGGCTATGCGCCTTCACCAGTAAGTTCAACTACGGTTGAACCAAGATTCAGGCTATGCGCCTTCACCAGTAAGTTCAACTACGGTTGAACCGAGACTCAGGCTATGCGCCTTCACCAGTAAGTTCAACTACGGTTGAACCAAGATTCAGGCTATGCGCCTTCACCAGTAAGTTCAACTACGGTTGAACC
>NW_017686676.1:0-787 GCF_001879085.1 Nicotiana attenuata | reverse complement strand
TTGGCTAGTCTAGTTTCCACTAGTAAGCGGAATTCGTTTTTTGTTGAACACAAGTTCCAATCCGTTTAGTAAGGAGATGATTTCAGCTTGGATCGGGGGATGAGGCCATTGTATGGTAAGAGAATCCATCAATCCATTGACCTTCCTAGTTTCTGATGATTTCGCCTGCTCCTCCGTTATCGGAGTTTTTTTGGTGTGCACCATCTATGTTGAGTTTATAGATGTTGTGTGGCGGGGAAATTTTATTTTATAGTGTTTTGGTTATTATAGGGTGTTTGAAGTTCTGATTTGTGAGACAGATATATTTCATGGCGTACATAATTATTTTCCTGGTATCAATGTGGTGGAAGTCGTTATTGAAGAGGTTGTGGTTGCGATTTAGTCAAATATGCCAAAGGATAATAGGGGTTATTATTGCCACATGTATGAAAAAATTATTTGGTAGTAGGATGCTCGGATCTAATGTACAATTTCTTTTATCCAATCAAGGTGATTTGAGGGTGTTGGTGGACTGATGTTTAGCTCTCCCCATATATTGTTGTTGATGGGCCATTGAAAGAGGAGGTGGAATGTATTTTCCTCTATGCCACAGTGTTTGCAAGAAATAAATATTTAATTTATACATGTCGAGTGCAAATTTTACATATGAATGTAGTTTTATTGGTTTTGACAAGTTGTCTGTCTTATTTCAAATAACCAATTTGTAGTTACTGTATTAGGCGACAATCATATAATTATTTTACCTGATTAGTGTATATTAGATCGATTTATTTGAAACGTTCGCTTT
>NW_017686675.1:5027-6265 GCF_001879085.1 Nicotiana attenuata | reverse complement strand
TATTGCCTTGTGATTGTTGCCTGGGCGAGGAAGAGTGTAAAGCACGAAGGGTGATGCCGTGCATGATATTTGTGAGAGAGTGTTAAAGCACGAAGGATGATGCCGTGTATGCTATTTGTGAGAGAGTGTTAAAGCACGAATGGTGATGCCGTGCACTTGTCTTTGATCTCGTGATTTATATTGATAACTGAGTTATGGTTTCCCTATATTTACCTGTTGGTTTTCTGTTGATCCTAGTTGTTCCCCGCAGCATGATTTCCCCCTCCTATCTTTAATTGTGAAGTTTTTGAGGAGAAGCAGAAGCAATATTGGAGAAACAGAAAAAATAAGCTTCTTTCCATAAGCACTTTTTGTAAAAAAATAAACAACTTAGAAGTAGCTTTTAAATTTAAATTTAAGTCCAAACAACAAAATAAATTTTTACTTACCAAAACGTAAACTTACTTGTAAAAAGGAACGAACTTTTAAAACGTTAAAAAAAAATAAAAAATTTAACTTTACTAAAATAAAATAAAGTATTTTACTTACGTACTTCGGTCCGAAACCAACGGACGTAGAAAGTAAGGAAGTAAATTAACTATAGCCGAAACAAACCTACCTAACGTTAAGTTACGTATTTACTATAGTAGACTCTTCGTAAGTAAGTTTTAATTTAGTAAGTTACTTGGTAGACGTAGGAGTACGATACTCTCTCGACTAACGGTAAAGTAAGTAGTACAAAACTAAATAAAAGTAAATAAAAGTAAAATAAATAAACGAATAAGTAATTAGTTAGGTCGTATATATACTAGGTACTAGTACTACTTAACTTAACTTAACGTACTAACGAATTACGTACGTTTACGTTTCGTTTACTTGTTACTACGTACTACGGTTAGGTAGGTAGTTAAACGTTTAAAGTTTAAACTTAAGTTACGTACGTACGTACCGTACGTTCGGTTTTAAGTTTTTAAAGGTTTTTTAAGTTTTTAAAGTTAAAATTAAAAACGGTTAAAAAGTTAAACCGTAAAAACGTTAACTAAAACGTTAAATTAAACTTAAAACGTTAAACTAAAACTTAAAAACTTTAAACTTAAAAACTTTAAAAACTAAACGTTAAAAAGAAACGTTAAAAACGTAAAAGGTAAAATAAAGGGTAAACGAGTAAACTAACTTAAATTAATTAATTAAGTATAACTAGTACTTACGTATTACGTGTTAGTTGGTTAGTTGTAAGTAGTAAGTAACGTAGTAAACGT
>NW_017686675.1:0-703 GCF_001879085.1 Nicotiana attenuata | reverse complement strand
TCCCTACTACGAAACGCCTGTAATAGCCTGCTAGACCCAAGAAACTTCTTATATCGGATACTGAGGTGGGTCTAGGCCAATTCTTCACTGCCTCTATTTTCTGAGAGTCCACCTTCACGCCTTCCCCTGAGATGACATGGCCCAAAAACGCTACTGATTTTAACCAGAATTCACACTTAGAAAATCTTGCATATAGCCTGTGATCCTGCAGTGTCTGCAACACAATTCTGAGATGTTCGGCATGGTCAGTCTCGCTATGGGAATAAATCAAGATGTCATCAATAAACACGATAACAAACAAATCAAGATAAGGCTTGAAGACCCTATTCATCAGGTCCATGAAAGCTGCTGGTGCATTCGTTAAACCAAATGACATTACCAAAAATTCGAAATGCCCATATCGAGTCCTAAAAGCTGTTTTTGGAATATCGACTTCCTTAACCTTCAACTGATGGTATCCCGATCTGAGGTCAATCTTGGAAAAACGCTGGGCACCCTGAAGTTGATCAAATAAATCATCTATTCTGGGAAGAGGATACTTGTTCTTGATGGTGACTTTATTCAACTGACGATAGTCAACACATACGCAAAGACCCATCCTTCTTTCGGACAAACAAGACCGGTGCGCCCCAAGGTGAGACACTTGGCCTTATAAATCCCTTATCTAGAAGATCTTTCAACTGGACTTTTAGCTCTTTCAACT
>NW_017686674.1:5521-6265 GCF_001879085.1 Nicotiana attenuata | reverse complement strand
AACATAACCCAATCGAAAAGACTCGAAAAACACCAAAATTCACTAAGTTGGCAAAACCCGAGCCCCGGGCCCACTTCTCGAAAAATTATAAAATTTACATCATTGGATTCCTCGTCTCGCCACGAGTCTACACATACCAATTTTACCAGAATCGGAGTTCAAATGCCCTTTCAAAATCCGTTTTTACATCACAACTTTTCAAGCCCTAGCTTGACCCGTTTTTGATGAATTTTCCACAATTTACATATAATTTCTACCATAAACTTGAATAATTAGGCCAAGAGACTTACCTCCAATTGATTCTCACTCAAAAACCTTGAAAATTCTCGCCCAAAGCTCTCCAAGTTGCTTAAAAATGGTAGAAACCAACTCTTGTTCGCGGATGAAATTTAATGTTTTAAACCCTTCTGTAACAGTTGTTTTCCGCTTCTGCGGTCCCGCTTCCGCTTATGCGGGACCGCTTCTGCGGTCAGAAGTCCGCTTAAGCGATTTTTCATTAAAGTTACAATTTCCGCTTTTGCGTCCCAAAATCCGCTTTTGCGGATCACACAGTACCGCTTCTGCGGTTGACAGTCCGCTTCTGCGGAATATAGACTCGCTTTTGCGGACTATATTCCGCTTTTGCGGAATCTCCTCACCAGGCCACGAACCGCTTCTGCGCTCCTTCACCCGCTTCTGCGGAACCGCTTCTGCGGTCCATTTCCGCAGAAGCGGAAATACCAGATGACAGCAGCAACAGACCTG
>NW_017686674.1:0-1326 GCF_001879085.1 Nicotiana attenuata | reverse complement strand
ACAAACTTAGAATCCTTAGAAGATGAATAAAGAATTCCATAATCAAGTGTATCTTTGATGTACCGAAGTATTCTTTTTGCTACCTTTAAATGGGAGGTAGTAGGAGCTTCCATAAAGCGGCTCACAAGTCCAACACCATAAAGAATATCCGGCCTTGTGCATGTCAAGTACCTTAAGCTTCCAACAAGACTCTTGAAAAATGTGGGATTTACATTTTCTCCATCTCCATGCTTGGATATTTTAACTCCACATTCAACGGGGGTGCTCACGGGATTGCAATTATCCATCTCGAACTTCTTGAGAATTTCCTTTGCATATTCTCCTTGAGAAATAAAAATCCCATCCTTCCTTTGTTGCACTTGAATGCCAAGATAGTAGGACATTAATCCAATGTCCGTCATCTCAAATTCTCTAGCCATTGCTTCCTTGAATTCTTCAAACATCTTAGGATTATTTCCTGTAAAAATCAAGTCATCTACATACAAGCAAACAAGTAAAATGTCTCCATTTTTAGCAATTTTTACATAAAGTGCATGTTCATGTGGACATTTTGAAAAACCATTTGCTTGAAAATATTTATCAATACTATTCCAAGCCCGCGGAGCTTGCTTCAACCCATATAAAGCCTTTTTCAATTTCAAGAATTTATTTTCTTGTCCTTCAACCTTATAGCCCAAAGGTTGATCAATGTAGACTTCTTCCTCCAATACGCCATTCAAAAAAGCTGACTTCACATCCATTTGATGGATTTTCCATTGATTTTGGGCGGCCAAGGCAATGACAAAGCGAATTGTTTCCAAACGAGCAACCGGTGCAAATACCTCTTCATAGTCAATACCGGCTTTTTGCTTGTATCCTTTAGCTACTAATCTTGCTTTGTACTTTTCTACTTCACCCTTGGAATTCTTCTTTAGCTTGTACACCCATTTGACTCCAATGGTGCTTTTTCCTTTTGGAAGTGTGACCAACTCCCATGTTTCATTCTTTTTTATTGCCTTGATTTCTTCATCCATGGCATCTCTCCATTTGGAATTTTGGAATGCATCCTCAAAGCTTATAGGCTCACTATCCACCAATAAACAAAAATGAGTAAAATCATATAAATCATTTCTTACCACTTCCGTGTTTTCATACAAGTCACGGAGACTTCTACTCTTGTGAGGTGCTTCACTTGAACTTGAACTTGATTCCTCCACTTCTTGATTTTGTGGCGGAGGTGTTGATAGTGGTGAGATAGGTTGCTCCACATCTTCTTCATCATCATCAAATAATGGACTAAAAGAGTAATCTTGCTCTTTAGTCTTCCAATCCCAAGCACTATCTTCA
>NW_017686673.1:0-6265 GCF_001879085.1 Nicotiana attenuata | reverse complement strand
GTTTTTTTTTTTTTATTTTTAGTTTTTCCCAATTTCCACTACTCCTTTCTTTTACTTTTTCCTACGCATCTTTTCCTTGCAAGTATAACTATATTAATAAACCTTAGTTGACTACGAATTTTCGCAGACCGGNTTAATGCCCGTAGCCCCCCGAAGTAAATCCTTCAAAGAATTCGACTTGCATTAGGAATCAGCTTCAAGCTTCTGATAATCATTCTCCAAGAGACCTAGTTCATTCACAACTGTTTGTTAATCTCGAAAACTAATATAAGTTCAAAGACAAAGTATTCTATTTATCAACGTGTACAATGACATACATGATACATCCTCCTCAAAAACAATTATAGTAAAACAATTTGCATAAAAACTTTGTGACATCTTCTAGCTAGGTAATTTCTTTTGTGCTTGTTGGGTATATAGTCAAAGATGGCAGTAATATAATGTGGAAAATATATAAGGTGTAATATATTTTTTGTGATTATTAGAGTATTAAAGGTTAACAAAAAGGTCTGATGTTAGATTGAAACAAATGATTTGGAGTAAGAATTCTGATACTTGTAAAGGAAAACAAAAACGTTCATAAATGATAAAAAGTCATATTCTCACTTGGTGTACGATCGAAATCGGGCTCATCTATTGCATGATAGATCAGGATTAAAATGTACTGGATTGAAGATAGACCCCGGGTTCCATCGAACCACGGTATGAGATTAGAACACCCGACTTCGAATCATGAGTCCACGACCCCGGAATCAACCCCGACTCAGAATAAGCTCGAGGAAACATCATCGGACCAAATATTGGAAGGCCGAAATATCCGTAATCGGTCGGATATTATGGCGAGAATCTCGAAATGTATCAATAAAAAACCGGTTAATTAGCAAATCATGAGATTTTTTACCTTTTATAGAGTTGTACCTAAAGTAGGACTCCCCTACTATATGAAGGGGGTCTGATTATTTGTAAAGCACATCATAACACGCCTCTCAAATCAATATATTGTTATTTTTCTTGAAAGCTCTTATTCAACCGTGTTTTAAGGCTGATTGAAGTCCATTCTTTTCAAGGGTGCTTCACTTTCCAAGGCTGTTACTGGTCAATACGTGTGGATTTACTTTATCATATTTTATTTTCATTGCAATTCATTTTATCTCTTTGTGTCAACTTAATCTATGTACCCTTAAAATCACTTATAAATTCAATTATTATCCAATTTTGAGGAAAAACAGTTTGGCGCCCACCGTGGGGCTAAGGATAAATGTGGTTATTTGATACTAACTTCCATAACACACACTATTTTATACTTGTCTGTGAAGTGTCTCTCATTTTAGATTCAAACTCAAAATGGCAAACACATAATTGGCACCCCTACCTGCCGACAATGAACCCGGTCACCATGGTGAGAATAACAACATAGCGCCTGGTAACGAAGTACAGCCCGTTGATTATGTCGGAATTCTAGTTGCGGGCCTGTTGGATACTAACTCGCATGTGGCTATCGACACAAACCTGCCTACCAACCTTGAGAATAGCATCCATGGTGGAGCCCGAGCGACAACGCAGAATAATCAAAGAAATGAAGGAGACGGGATCAATGTACGTATGATCTTCGAAAAGTATCAAGCTCAACGCGCGGTGATAGCTCAGTTACCAAACCAAAGCCACGCACTGAGCAAAATGAACCTGATCTACCCTGAGAAATCATCTGTAGGGATGAACTGTTCATAGATAGGTCGAATGGAGACGAGCTGGGGACTAACCCCGAGATCATAAAAATGCTCGATAAGCTGACAAAACAGATAGAATCGGGGGAGAAGAAAATCAAGGCAAATGACAAGAAGGTAGAAACCTACAATTCCAGGGTCGACCAAATCCCGGGAGCACCGCCTATACTGAAAGGCTTGGATCCAAAGAAGTTCGTGCAAAAACCTTTCCCGTCAAGCGCAGCCCCGAAGTTGATCCCTAAAAAATTCCTTATGCTCGAGAATCCTAATTATAACGAGGCGACCGACCCAAACGAGCATGTCACTTCCTACACATGCGCCATCAAAGGGAACAACTTGGAAGATGATGAGATCGAGTCTGTTTTGTTGAAGAAATTTGGAGAGACCCTGTCAAATAGAGCTATGATATGGTATCACAACTTACCCCCTAATTCTATTGATTCAATTGCTATGCTTGTAGATTGTTTCGTGAAAGCATACATCATGGCTATCAAGGTCGAGACCAGTAAGTCGGACCTCTTCAAAGTAAGACAGAAGGATAATGAGATGCTCAGGGAGTTTGTGTCCCGGTTTCAAATGGAATGAATGGACTTGCCACGGGTCGCTGATGATTAGGCCTTTCAGCCTTCTAACCAGGGACTCAATGTTCGAAGCTCGGTGGCTTCACAGCAGTTGAAGCAAAATTTGATAGAATATCTGGCTATCACTTAGGCAGACGTACATAACTGGTATTAATTAATAATCAGAGTCGAAGATGACCAACTCGATGCTCCTTCAGGGTCCGTTTATCCTGTTAGACCCATCGACAGAGTCAAGAGGGATATCGACCGTGAACCAAGGTCGAATAGAGACCGGTATCAGCCTTATAATGGAGATAGAAGAAGCAGTGGAACCAGGCGGAATTCTATACAAAGTGAAAGGATAACCGCGTGGAATTCTATACAAAGTGAAAGGAGAAGTGACCAAGGTCAAAATAGCCTGGGACTCATAAGAGAGAACAGTTTTGACAGGCCTATCGGGTCTAAGGAAGCACCGAGATTATCGGAATGTAACTTTAACGTTGATGCTGCCGTCATTTTATCAACTATCGGACGCATCAAAGACACCAAATGGCCTCGACCTCTGCAATCCGACCCAGACCAAAGGGATCCGAACCAGATGTGCAAATATCATGGCACTCACGGCCACAGAAGAGAGTCTCTTGGAAACAACCTCTCTGCCCTTTTCGGGGTAAGTGTAAGGTCTGCGTACACTCTACTCTACCCAGACCCCACTAGTGGGATTTTACTGGGTATGTTGTTGTTATTGTTGTTTCACGGCCACAAAACAAAGGATTGCCGGCAGTTGAGGGAGGAGGTAGCCTGATTATTCAACAACAGGCATCTTCGTGAATTCCTGAACGATCGAGCCAAGAATCATTCTAGAAATAGGGATTCTAATAAACAAACTGAACAAGAAGAACCTCAACATGTCATTAACATGATCATCGGAGGGTCGATGTTCGTCAAAGACCGACGATAAAATGCACAAAGGTATCCATCACAAGGAAAAAGCGAACTGGAGATTACATACTAGAAGGAACTTTGTCTTGGTAACCAAGTTTTATGTGATCAAAGGGAACATGAGATACAACACCCTGTTCGGGAGGCCATGGATCCACAGCATGAGGGTGGTGCCCTCGACTCTTCACCAAGTGTTAAAATGTCCAACGCCAGGAGGGATTAAAATAATCTACGGGGAGCAACTGGCCGCAAAGAAAATATTTGCAGACGAAGAAGTGATTCTAGTATTAACACTGGCAACATCAAAGGGACCGAGTTTGGATACAAAGCAAGCGGCTAAATAGCAATTACCGACATCGGCCACGACCCAATCGGATAAATAGGGGATTGGTGAAGACGATGATTATGGGTTCCTAGATTTTTTGTATCCCCGATGATACCGACGCCACCAAATCAACGGTCAAGGAGCTGGAACAAGTCACATTGATCGAACGTCTACCCGATCGAAAGGTATACCTGGGTACGGGGTTAACCCCCGAGCTCAGGAAAAAACTCATTTAATTTCTTATAACTAACATACATTGTTTCGCTTGGTCCCATCTTGACATGACAGACATCCCATCGGAGATTACCACTCACAAGCTAAGCCTTGACCCGAAATTCCACTCGATCAAGCAGAAAAGGAGACCACAGTCCGAGATCAAACATGCTTTCATCAAAAACGAGGTATCTAAACTCCTTAAAATAGGGTCCATTCGGGAGGTGAAATAACCAAAATGGTTAGAAAACATAGTGGTAGCCCCTAAAAAGGCAACAAATTAAGAATGTGTGTAGACTATAAGGATTTAAATAAAGCATGTCCGAAGGACTCTTTCCCTTTGTCCAATATCGATCGCATGATCGATGCCACGGCCGGCCACGAGATTCTCTGGTTTCTCAATGCCTATTCAGGGTACAACCAAATACGGATGAATCGGACGATCAGGAAAAAACCTTTTTCATCACTAAGTACGGTACGTGCTTCTATAACATAATGCCATTCCGATTAAAAAACGCAGGTGCCACTTATCAACGCCTAGTAAATCCAATTTTTAAGAACAAATAGGGAAATCCATGGAAGTTTACATTGACGATATGTTGGTTAAATCCTTGCGAGTAGAGGACCATTTAAAGCATTTGCAGGAAACCTTTAGCATATTGAAGAAGCACAATGTGTAGCTGAATCCGGAGAAATGTGCGTTCAGCGTCGGGTCAGGCAAATTTCTCGGGTTCATGGTATCCAGCCGGGGAATCGATTTCAACCCCGACAAGATTAAAGCTATCGAGGATATCATAGTGGCAGATAACGTGAAGGTCGTGCAAAGGCAAACTAGGCACATTGCCGCCATGGGGAGATTCATCTCGAGGTCCTCCGATAAGAGCCACCGATTTTTCTCGCTACTGAAGAAGAAAAACAACTTCTCATGGACCCCGGAATAGCGGTAAGTAGAGTCCTGGTTTGGGAAGAGAAAGGTACGCAATTTCAAATTTACTACGTTAGCAGGACCCTGGGTGAGGTCGAAACTAGGTACCCTCACTTAGAAAAATTGGCCAAATGGGCCGTGGAAATCAGCGGGTACGATATTGAGTATCGGCCCCGAATGGCCACTCAAATTTTGGCCGACTTTACGCGGGCCCTAATATACGAGGTCAAAAGAGAGTTGTTGGTAAACTCGGGGACGTCTTTAGGAATCTGGACCCTCTTTACGGACGAC
This sequence comes from Nicotiana attenuata, assembly GCF_001879085.1. NCBI lineage: Eukaryota > Viridiplantae > Streptophyta > Magnoliopsida > Solanales > Solanaceae > Nicotiana > Nicotiana attenuata. The sequence goes on along the minus strand of NW_017686673.1, from coordinate 1,285 downwards.
GCCTCCAACGCAAAAGGCTCCGAACTTGGCTCATATTGAAGCCACCCACAGGTAGTTAGAGAATCTATTAGAACTACGAAATTGACTAAGAACGAGGCTGAATATGTGGCCATGATTGCAGGTCTCGAACTAGCCAAAAGCTTGGGGGCGAAGGTGATCGAAGCTAAGTGCGACTCCCTCCTTGTGGTGAACCAAGTTAATGGGACATTCGAAGTTAGAGAAGAACAAATGCAAAGGTACCTAGATAAGTTGTAGGTAACATTACATTGGTTCAATGAGTGGACTTTCAGCACGTACCTTGGGATCAAAATAGCGAGGCTGATGCCCTTGCAAACTTAGGGTCGTCGATCAAAGACGACGAGCTCAACTCGGGGGCAGTCGTACATCTCATGATATTGGTAGTGGAAGAAGGTCACGCCGAAATAAACTCTACAAGCTTGACTTGGGATTGGAAACAAATATGTAGAATATTTGATGAGCGGGAAACTACCCTTAGATCAAAGAGAATCAAGGATCCTGCGCACAAAGGCAGCCTGNATAAGATCAGAGGATCTTGCAACAGCTTATCACCCTAGTGGGAACGGACAAGAGAATTGACCAACAAACCATACTACAAACCTTAATAAGAGGTTAACTGACGCCAAAGGAAAATGGAAGGAAATCCTACCCGAAGTCCTATGGGCATACTGTACGACCTCAAAGTCCAGTACCGGGGCCACCCCGTTCTCATTAGTTTACGGTGCCTAAGATCTAATACCGGTCAAAGTCAGTGAACCAAGTATCAGATTCTGATATGCTACCAAGGAATGAAACAACGAAGCCATGAGTACGAGCCTAGAACTATTGGATGAATGGCGCGAAACCGCCCTTGTCCAGTTGGCCGCCCAAAAGCAGCGGATCAGGAGATACTAAAACCGAAGGGCCAACCTCCGGGACTATAATATCTGGGACTTAGTACCAAGGAAGGTCACACTAAGAACACGAAACTCGAATGAAGGGTAGTTGGGACCGAATTGGGAAGGACCATACCAGATTATCAAGATCACCGGAAGGGGATCCTATAAACTCAGAACAATAAAGAGCAAGCAACTACCGAATAACTGGAACAAAACTCACTTGAAGCGATACTACTGCTAAGGTATGACCACATTCATTTCCTTTTTACATATCTTTGAACTAACACTTGCAGGTAATCAACAAGAAGCGGCACAAGATTTTAGGTCTGAAAGCATGCGTTGCACTCTTTTTCCCTTGAACCGGTTTTGTCCGGAATGCATTTTTTGGC
>NW_017686672.1:5250-6265 GCF_001879085.1 Nicotiana attenuata | reverse complement strand
TATTCATAATGTAACGTATATAAGTCGGATCACTTTTAACATTATCAGAATGACACCTAACTAACGAAAAGTAATTACTAACTTTGCAACAAACTTGTCATACCGTATACTTATAATACGAATGGACCTATTGAGTAGCGAAATAAACAGATGGAAATGGTAGTGTGATATGTTCGTATTCGACAAATTTTTTCAATACAATTGATTATGTATTGGTGTCGAAGTAAATACAAACTAAATCGCAAAGTTTGGTAGAAGGGAAAACATGAAATGATACAAATATGTTGTTCATAACTAATAAACTACTAAAATAAGTTATAACAGCATGATTTTTTTCGCTAACTGTTACATATGCAAAGATCAAATGCTGTTTTCTTCTTTATATACATTCCGTCGATATTATTTCCAGAAATCAGTGCATTCGAATCTTCTTGTAAAACTGTAGCGGCAATACATGTACCTATCTTGGCTGCTCTGTTAGCAATAAAGACCAACTCCTTATCTTTATTACAGACCTACAAATTATTTAAAAAAAATAAATTGACCTTCAGTAGTAAACTTGTATTTCAATTTACTTTCTAAAAAGCAAACAAAGGAGAAGAAGGTTAAGTTGATATTTCTTTACATACTCATAGTCACTCTTTGTAGTGTGATAGCTTCTGTTGTTGATGCTCCTTTTGTACTTTGGATGTTAAGTAAATTAAAATAAGTTGACGATTACTGCCAAAACTTTACTGGAATAAAAAAATGATATTGTTTAGTTCAATATAACCATACAGTAAAGAGAAAACAGTAAAATTAAACTTGGTGATTTCTAGCAATATTCTTAATCTTTAAAATTTTATTATGTTAAGATCAAGTATTACAAACCTCGGACAGGAACTGAGTTTTTGGTGGTCGCTACCATGTAGAAGACGTGTGCCAACGAACGTGCTGGTCAAGCAGGACGACCAGCTCCTGCGAAGTAATTGAGGTTATAGACTCCGCATAGATACATGAAAGATTAGGAAGATTA
>NW_017686672.1:0-653 GCF_001879085.1 Nicotiana attenuata | reverse complement strand
ATTACAGGTTGAATCTTCAGTTGCATTGAGTGGGATTGCAAATCTCGAATGAGCTGTTCGACCTCCTGGTAACAGAAGAGATGCTATTCCACTGGACGCAACTGTTAAAACAATATCTCCTCTACATCTTATGGCAGAAGACAAAGTTTTCCAAATAAATGTCTTCCCGGTTCCTCCATGACCATATAAGAAGAAGAATCCACCTTTGTCCTCATGCACTGCTTTGATAATTCTATCATAAACTAACTTTTGCTCCATTGTCAATTTAACCAATAATTCTTCATGTTCTTTAGACAAAGAGCACCTATTGTAACGCAATTCTTCACATATTAGTGTATTGGTGTTGTCAACTTCCTCTTCATTGAAAACCGGGCTTGGCATTGTTGGAAAATCGTATAACGTTTTGCCGCAACCTTTTAACAAATTTTGCACCTTTTGTAGGCAACGATTCTTTACTTCATCGTTTGTTAGCTCAGCCTCTAAAATAACAAAGTATATAACTAATTAATTGATAAAAAAAAATATATAGTTGTCATTAGTCATATAAAGATAAGACGAAACTAATTTTTTTAAGAAATAGTAAAAAGAACATAAAGTTTCTTTACTTCATTGCAAGGCTACATCTAATATGTGTCCAAAAAAAAAAATTAAAA
>NW_017686671.1:5585-6266 GCF_001879085.1 Nicotiana attenuata | reverse complement strand
AAGCTGAAAAGCAGTGAAAGAAACCCCGCTGGACTCCACTATGCCCATAGTGCGAAGAATACGATGACACTCCTCTAGAAATCCCAAGGCATCGTCTGATGCTAATCCACTGAACACTGGGGGATCATACTTCTTGAACCTCTCAAGTCTGCGCTGCTCGTCCTCTAAAGCAGCTGACCCATCCTCGGGCTGAACTGGTGCTGCAGGCGGTGGGGGAATAATCTCGGGAACCTGCTCAACCTGCACTCGCTGCTCAGGAGTGCGGACGGCGGGAGTCTGTGCTCCTCCCCCGGCCTGGGATATGGCTGCAGCAATGGGAAGCAACCCCGCCTGAGCCAAGGTGGTGTACATGCTCATGAACTGAGCCAAAGTCTCCTGGAGTGTTGGAGTAGTAGTGGCAGTAGTAGGTGTGCCAGGTGCCTGGGCTCCGGCTGGATCTGCTGGTGGTACCTTGGCGGCAGCTCGCGCAGGTGCTCTGGCTGCATCACGTGCGCGTCCTCGACCTCTACCCCAGCCCCGGCTCTGGCGGCGGCAGTAGGGGGCGCGGGTGCCTGATCATCACGAGTAGCACGTGTCCGTTACCATATAAGTTCAAGGTAAGACAAAGTTGTGTAGGCTTGTGCAAGGGGAAGCGAGGTAGAAGTCCTCTTTTAAACTGTCAAGAAAGTGGTAAAGCACACC
>NW_017686671.1:0-3632 GCF_001879085.1 Nicotiana attenuata | reverse complement strand
TCCAAAATACATTCCGAACACGCTCCCAACCCCGAAATCACATAACGGAGCTAACGGAACCATCGAATTTTCATTCCGAGGTCGTCTTCACAGTGTTCCGATTACGGACCATCTTTCAACACTTAAGCTCTCATTTAGGGACTAAGTATCCCAAAACACTCCGAATCCTAACACCGAACGTCCCGAAAAACCAAAATAGCAGAAATTAACTTAGGGGAAGCAGTTAATGGGGGATCGGGGCGTAAATTCCAAAATCGACCGGCCGGGTCGTTACAAAGGAGCACCTTCCTTTGCTTTAATTTCACATTTGGATCAAGGGGAGATGATAAGGAACTACAGCTGAGACAATTATACTCTATTAAAAGGTCAATGACAAATTTTCTTTGGTAGATGATGACCCATTATCCTTATAAAGAATTTCAATGCCAAGGAAATACTGAAGTCTCCCTAGATCTTTAATTTTGAAGCTATCATGTAAAAATTTCTTCAAAAGCTTCATTTCTTCAAGATCTGTTCCTGTGAGTATCACATCATCAACATATACTGTTGCATATACCAAGGATGTGCCATTCTTCTTGTAGAACACTAAATAATCATACATGGAATGTTCATAACCTCTGGAGCACAGTGTTGCTGTCAATTTTGCATACCATTGTCTACTGGCTTGTTTCAAGCCATATAGAGACTTGTTTAGCCTACAGACTAGTCCTGGTTTAGGTACTACTAGTCCAGAAGGGACCTCCATAAACACTTCTTCATTCAAATCTCTATGAAGGAAAGCATTGTTTACATCTAGCTGAAACATGTCCCACCCTCTTTTGACTGCTACTGCTATGAGTCCTCTCACAGTGGTCATTTTTACCACTGGTGAAAAGGTTTCTGTGTAGTCTATTCCCTCTTGTTGTGTGTATCCTTTTACTACCAAACGAGCCTTAAACCTTTCAATACTTCCATCAGCTTTATGCTTTACTTCATACACCCACCTGCAGCCTATGGCTTTCTTCCCTGCTGGTAGTGGGACCAAATCCCATGTGTTATTGGCATGTAATGCCTCAAACTCTTGTGTCATAGCCACCTCCATATTGCCAAGCAGGATTGATAGCTGCTTCTTCATATGAAATGGTTCATTATCTTGGCAGACACTTTGCATCAAAGAGTGACTATCATAGATTATAACCTCAGGAGAAATAGAATGATGTTTTGACAATAGTGCATTTAGAGATGGTATACAACTATTTGAATGCAATTTAGGTACATTGTGAATGTAACCATTCAGGTATGCAGGTGTTTTGATTTCTCTTTGGGTTCTAAGATTGGGATTATTCTGATTATTTGTTTGAGGAGAGTGATACTCAGAACTGGTTCATTAGAGCTTGATGCTGGAGATGACTCTAGGAATGAAGGATTATCAAAAATATGATTGTTGTGGGGGTGATGTGGATGTGATGCTAGTAGGTGACATTTCATTGTTACTAATGGGTGAGAGTTCATTGTCCATGTGACTTGCACCATCTGGATTGCTTTCTATATTGGTTTGAAAATTGTTATCAACATCATCCATAAAATCAACAAAGGGGACACATTTTAGCACAGAAGGAAAAGAAGAAACATCTGGAACAATTGCAATGGAAAAAATATTTTCATGAAAAGATACATCTCTTGAGATTTGAATCTTCTTGGTAGCAAGACTCGGAACTTTGTACCCTTTGATTCCAAAGGGATAGCCTATGAAAATATGTGGAGTAGCTCTAGGTTCAAACTTGTCCCTGTGTACTTTAGGTACTGTTGGGTAACATAGGCATCCGAAACTTCTCATTTGGAAATATAGTGGTTTCTTCTTGTGTAGGATATCAAAGGGACATTTGTTTCTAAGGTATGTAGTGGGCAGTCTGTTTATGATGTAGGTTGCTATTAGCACACATTCTCCCCAGTATTTTAGAGGCAGTTTTGACTGGAATAAGAGTGCCCTAACTGTTTCAAGCAGATACTTATGTTTTCTCTCCACCACACTGTTCTGCTGTGGTGTGTATGGACAAGACTTTTGGTAAATGATCCCTTTTGATTGAAAAAAGGTGTTACTTTCTTTATTGGTAAATTCTAAACCATTGTCTGTTCTTATGGTTTTTATGGCAGTTTTGGACTGGTTTTCTATCATTGAAACAAAGGCTTTAATGACTTGAATTGCATTGCTCTTGCAAGCTAAAAGATGTGTCCATGTAGTTCTGTTGAAATGATCAACCATAGTGATGAAAGACTTGTAGTTATCATGAGTGGTAGTGTGATAAGGTCCCCAAAGGTCAACATGCAACAGTTCAAAAATGTTACTGGAAGTGCTGGTTCTTTGAGGAAAGGGTAGTCTGTTTGTCTGGCCATAGGACATATTGAGCATACAAAAGGTTGTTTAGAAGAAAAAGTGACAGGTATAGATACCCTAAAGAAAGTACAAATACCATCTTCTGTCTTCTTCAACATTTCTACAAAAGGGAATGGTGTATAGCTGCAGTATCCCAGATTGAGATCGACAGTGTCGTGTCTGTTGTAAGGAGCATAATCTACTTACCATGTTGATGATCCTCATGCAAATATAGTTTACTGTATGTGCTTGTATATTGTAAATAGAGGCGAATCTAAGATTTCTAGGACATGGGTGCACCATTGAAAATTCGATGAAAAGGAGTACTAAGTGAGAATCGATCCATGTTCCTTTGGATAAATAATTCAGTATTCAACTAGGTGCTCCATTCAACATTTTGCAGCATGAGGGCCAATAGATAATATTAGATCAATTTTACGAAATATATACATAAAATACCTAGTTTGAGGAAAAGACTACGGGTTCACATGCACCGTAAAAAGGGCCTAAATTCACCCCTGATTGTAAATATAATCATTTCTCGAGGTAAATTCCCAAACCATAACTTGATTCCGGCTTTGTCGTGGAAGGCCTGCAAGAGTTACCATTACGTTGTGTTTATGTTTGGGTAGAAACCAAAATGCATTCAACCGTTTCCTTAAAACTACAGTGGGAACTTGCAGTGAAAGTGTTCTTCTTTAACTATCATGCAATACTTCTCAAATCTATAAAAGATTCAAGACGCACTAAATATAGAATTAACTTTTTTAACACCCACGGGTATCATAGAATTACGTTAGGTACCATATGAATAGGCCCGAGAAAACCCCTGTATAGCTTCTTCGATTTCTCGATAAAGAGCAATATGACCAACAGTGGTTCGAATGTATATAAAAAGGATTTGTTTTTTTAGACTTCTTACTATTAGATAGTGTCCATAAATCTCATAAAAAGTACCTAAAGATTCATAGTGAACTTCGATGGGAGTTTCTCTTGAAGCAATAACGCGTTGATCTAGTCGCCACCGGAGCCACAAAGGACTATCTAAATTGATTCGTTTCTGCCGATAAGCCCCAATTGCATCATAGGAATTAGAAAAAAACGGTTCTTTCGTATACTTATAGTGACTATTGTCACTTCTTTTTTTATTTTGATTAGTTTCTGCGATTACATGGATTATATCTATTTACACAAATCCCTCGATGATTTCCGCTCGTTAATACATAGAGTCCAATAAGCATATCTTGCGTTGGTACGGAAATGGGATCCCCACTAGCCG
>NW_017686670.1:5275-6266 GCF_001879085.1 Nicotiana attenuata | reverse complement strand
TTTTATGAATTATGGCAACTAAAATGCACACAAAAATGCAAACAAGGCACAAAATCATGCAGTTAATTCAAATAATAAAGAAAAATCCTAATTCTAAGGAATTTATAGGAGTAATTTAAGCGTGGCAAAAATCACGTGCTCACACACATCACCTACCACTAGTTACAAACGGTGATTTTGCCTGGTATACTGCGAAGACTTCTTTGACTTTCTCTTTGTCTAAATTCTGGCAACAACAGCATTCACATCCTTAGGCACAACATCACCTCTGTACATCAAACAACAGGCCATGTACTTCCCATGACGTGGGTCGCACTTGACCATCATAGACGAGAACTCAAAAGCAGTGTTAGTAATTTCTGCAACCGAAATTGAATCCAACGGAGATGAAGCCTCCGATCGGCGCGCACAACACAACAAACCCACGAATCTTTCTCAACTTCCGTCATCTTCAATACAAGATTCAAGCTTTAACAAAGTCCTTATTCTGCCACCAGAACTCATTAATGTCTTGCCATGATTTTTGCTCGCCTACTGTACAGGATGCATGGGAACAGTGAGATTCAGGATTTTTGCTCGACGGCAGATTCGCCGGAAATTAGGGTTTGTTCTTGAACAAAGACGACGGAGTTTGGGACTGAGCAACTTGATTTTCTGTTAATATATTTCAATGTTTTTTCAACGTATCACGTTGTATTTTAGTGTATTTCATTGTATTCATTGTCTTTTTTTCATTGTAATTCAATGTATTTCGCTGTATTTCATTGTACTCACTGTCTTTTTTCCATTGTATTTTAATGTATCCCGCTGTATTCTATGTATTTCATTGTATTCACTATCTCGCTATATGTCATGAATGTATTCATATATTTTTTTTAATTAAAATAATTTATGTATTCAGATTGTATTTATATAATTTCTCTTGAAGTATTGCTATATTTTTTGGGGTAGTTTTTCGGTTGAGTATCTTTGTTATAACTTGGAAATTCAA
>NW_017686670.1:0-2079 GCF_001879085.1 Nicotiana attenuata | reverse complement strand
AATCTAGAAGGTTCTAGGGGGTTCCAATTCAGTTACTGCAAGATTCTTTCATTGTAGAATGCCTATATTACCCCTAACTCAATTCCAAAATTACTAACCCTAGGCTGTACTAACCCTAAACCCCCTCTTAACCTTGGTCAACATGATCAGGGTTACTTAACCAAACAAGTAGCCCTGATCATGAATCAAAATCAAAATACAAAAATATGAATGAAACGGAATTGCCATTAATTCTAAGAATACTGAAGGGATGAACCGAAAAACTCAAATTAAACTAAACTAATCAGTAAAAAGTGAAGATTAAAGAACAAGAACCAAAAACCGGATTAACTAAATCGACAATGCAAAAACTAGACTAAAAATCGCAAAACAAAAATAGAAGGGAAACTTACTTTTTTTTTTTTGAGATTTTGAACTCGCCTAATCTCGAAATTGGTCTTCAAATAGTATTATGTGTTTGTTCTTACCAAGAACAAACACATAACACGATTTTAAAACCCCACGAACACTAGCTGACCCTGGGAAATCAAACGGCCCTGACAGCAAGCCCTAGATCTAAGATTCGAACAATTTGGGGGGCTTTTGAGAGCAATTGAGCATAAATTAGTGGAGAGGAGGTGATAAGGGTTCAAGGGTGTGATTTTGGGGTTTATTGGGGCTGCGCCGCCACCGGAGGAAACAAGGGCGGCGCTAGGATTTGGATTTTCGATTTGAAATTCGAACAATTGGGGTTCGATTTGATGGAAGGTGAACGGGGATTTGGAAAGAGGGGGGTGAGGAGATGCTCAGGTGTAAATCTGGGGTGGTTTGGGGACTCGCCGCCGCCGTAGGCGATTTCCGGCGGCGGCAGATGGCGGAGACGGTAAGGGTTCTCTGAGAGTGTGTGGGGACGATGAGAGGGGGTAGGGGGTGCGTTCAGACTGCTTTATACCAGAAGATCCTAGCTTCCCAGCCGTCCGATCGAGAAACCTCGACGGCTGGGATTTAAAATGAGCTAAACGGGGTCGTTTTTGTATGGCTGGGGGTGGACCGGGTTGTCTAAGGGTTTGGGCTGGGTTAAATCCGGTTTAGGGGAGGGGATTGGCTTTGGGCTAGAGCATGTTTGGCCCAAAACTGGGCATTTATTAAGACCAAATTCTCTCCTTTTAATTCTTTTTCATTGTTTGGTTTTTCCTTTTTATTTATTTGTTTTATGTATTTCTTTGCAAAATTAAAAATAACAAACCTACTTTAACTCCCAAATTTAGACTAATTAATTTTCTAAAAATAAACTAAATCCTAATTCAAAAGAAAACTAAACGAAAAATGTAAAATTAAAAATTGTAAAAGGACTATTTTTCGTTATTTTTCTCTTATTTTAGTAATATTAATTAACTAGTGAAACTAAAAATATAAAATCGAATTCTAAATGCAAATGCACTATTTTTGTACCTTTTTATGAATTATGGCAACTAAAATGCACACAAAAATGCAAACAAGGCACAAAATCATGCAGTTAATTCAAATAATAAAGAAAAATCCTAATTCTAAGGAATTTATAGGAGTAATTTAAGCGTGGCAAAAATCACGTGCTCGCAGTTGCAAACATTGATTCATGCCTAATTTACTTGGTCTCTACTTGAGAAAGAGAGACTAAGTCTAGGAAAACTTGGATAACAAGGAATTGGGGTGAACTCAAGAAATTGATAGTCCCGATTAAAGGGTTGAATCTAGAGATAGTAAGACCCGACTTGAACATTTATCACTTTTTTTGTGCAATACCCATTTGGACTTGAGAAAGCCAAATTAGGAAAAATCACTCTAACGACCGAGAGGTATTGAGTGAGTAATTACGTGTGATTGCTATATTAAAACCCCGACCAATCCAACTTGCCCTAGAGTTTACAACCCATTAGGTGACCACCTTGGTGGAAGTCACGACCCTAGATCTTTTATCAACTTGGAAAACAACAATACCAAAAATATCGTTCTCTTAGCTTTTCAATTGCAAATATTAGCATAGTCATTAGAAGTAGAAAGAAACAACCAAATATGTGGAAGTGCAATCTTGGGCACATCATACAGTCACATTAGGTGTAT
>NW_017686669.1:0-6266 GCF_001879085.1 Nicotiana attenuata | reverse complement strand
ATCAAGAGAACCACGGGGCATATCCAAATAAGGAGCAAAATATGATGACACGTATGAATAGTGTATACGGTAGAAATCGGGCTACCCGATTTCATTCTTTGGCCGAGATAGGAATGTCGCGTCAAAGATCTAGGACGTCGAGTCTGGACCGAGGTCGACATCAATTGCTGCCAAAAAGAGACAGACTTCGAGTGACATCGGTATAGCTTGATATTGGAAAATGCGAGATATCCACGATTGGTCGAGGATCGTGGGGTGAATCTCGGAACAGATCAATCTGCGGCGGTTAATCAGATATTAATATGGTTTCCTACTATAATTAGAAGTATACCTTATTTAGGACTCCTCTATTAGATAAAGAGGGATCCTATTAATTTGTAAGGATCATCATTGTTCACTGAGAAGAATATATACACTCATTATTTTCCTGCTATTTCACTTACTGTTCATCAGAGTTGCTTTATCATTTACTATTCATACTATCCCACCTCGAGACTATCCTAAGTCGAGGTCGAGACCTAGCTATCATAGTGGTTTGACTGATTTTATTCTCTAATGTATTCGTTATTTTCTTGCTTATCAATTGGTATTGGACGAAATCACATATCCTTAAAACCACAATATAAGTTTAATTGTTATCCGATTTGAGGGTAAATAGTTTGGCACCCACCGTGGGACTAAGGATAATAGTGATTGTTTGGTGCTGATTCCGATAACACACATTATTTTACGTTTGTTCTTATCAACTATCTTTTCTCTCGGGTTAAAACATGTCAAACTCACAAAACTCACACACACATGGTGACGATGGTCTCGGGTTTCACGTGGAAAATGACAATGTAATTGCTCCAAGAGCTGAGGTGCCACAGGATAATCTCAGGGAAGCACCGGTTATCAATCCAGTCGATGTCAGTTTGTACGTTGCTATAAGTGCAAACCTAGGCGCAGACCCCGAAAGGAGTGTACGCAGAGAAGGCCATCTGGTGGATAAGGTACATAGGGTAGAGGACACGGAGGAGTTAGTCTCCAAATGATATTCGAGATGCTATATACTCAGCAAGCCGCTATGCTCAGCTAGAATCAACATAGAACTCCGAAAGGGGTCAAGCCAGAAATCACTTGTCGTACTGAGCTTGTGCCAGAGAGGTCGAATGGTAACGAATCAGGGACTGATCATACAATAATGAAAATTCTCGAGGAGCTCACTAAGAGAACTGAGTTAGGAGAGAAGAAAATCGAAGCTAATGATAAATAAGTGAAAAAATACTCCCGAGTTGATCAGATACCAGGGGCACCACCAATCTTGAAAGGGATGGATTCCAAGAAATTTGTACAAAAGTCGTTCCCTTCGAATGCGGCTCTGAAACCCATTCCAAAGAATTTTTGTATGTCGGACATACCTAAATACAACGGGACCACAGATCCCAACGAGCATGTCACCTCTTACACATGCGCCATCAAGTGTAACAATTTAGAAGATGACGAGATCGAATCTGGTTTATTGAAGAAGTTAGGGGAAACCCTATCGAAGGGAGCGATGATTTGGTACCACAATCTACTACTAAATTCCATCAACTCATTTGCAATATTGGCAGACTCTTTCGTAAAGGCACATGCCAGAGCCATAAAGGTTGCGACAAGGAAATCAGACCTTTTCAAAGTAAGGCAGAAGGATAATGAAATGCTAAGGGAGTTTGTATCCCAATTTCAAATAGAACGCATAGAGTAACCACCGGTCATGGATGATTGGGCCGTTCAAGATTTCACCTAGGGATTGAATGAACTAAGTTTGATAGCATCACTTCAGCTGAAGCAAAATTTGATCGAATATCCGGCTGTAACTTGGGCAGATGTACATAATCGGTACCAATCGTAGATCAGGGTCAAGGATGACCAATTAGGAGCTCCTTCCGGTTCAGTGCACCCAAACAGGTCAGCTGCTAAAAATCAGAAGGACATCGATAGAGAGCCAAAATCGAACAAAGACATATATAAATTGTACACCTCGGATCGTAGAAACAGTAGTTTAGGATAGAATTCCGCCCGGAACAATCGGAGAAGCGATCGAGGACAGAATTCTCGGGCACTCATGAGAAAAAATGGTTTTGATAAGTACGCCGATCCCACAGAGGCACCTCGATTGTTGGAGTATAATTTTAGTGTCAATGCCTCAAGCATTGTATCGGCAATTGGAAGAATCAAAGACCCCAGATGGCCTAGGCCCATACAAACCGATCCTTCCCAAAGGAACCCCAATTTGATGTGTAAATATCATGGCATGCATGGTCACAAGATTGAGGATTGCAGGCAATTGAGTGAGGAGGTAGCCTTTTTATTCAATGAGGGCCACCTTCGAGAATTCCTAAGTGATCGAGCCAAGATCATTTCAAGGAAAGGGCGCCAACAAGAAAATTGAGCAGCAGAAGCCACACCATGTAATTCATATAATCGTCGTAGGGGTCGATATTCCACAAGGGCCCATGTTCAAACGCAATAAGGTATCAATTACTAGGGAGAAATGGACCCGAGACTATGTGCTAGAAGGCACCGTATCAGTCAACGACGAGAAGGTAGAAGGAATTTCTCAGCCTCACAACGACGCTCTGGTAATCTCTATCTTATTAAATAAAGTTCAAGTTAAGCGTGTTTTAGTGGATACAAGTAGCTTAGCAAATATCATCCGATCGAGGGTCGTGGAGAAACTCGGCCTACAAGATCAGATCGTGCCCGCAACTCAGGTCTTGAACGCTTTTAATATGGCCAGTGAAACAACTAGAGGAGAGATTATCCTACCGGTGAACGTGGATGGAACTATCCAAACTACCAAGTTTCACGTGATCAAGGGCGACATGAGGTACAACGCCCTACTCGGGAAGCCTTGGATCTACAACATGAGGGCAGTCCCTTCGACTCTCCACCAAATGATGAAATTCTTGACGTCGGACGGGGTAAAAACAGTGTACGGGGAGTAGCATGCTGAAAAAGAAATGTTCACGGTCGATGAGATAATACCGACTTTGGCGCTATCAACATCTGAAGGATCAGACATCAAGGGTAAACAGGAAGACAAATAGCATTCACCGCTACCAGCCTCAACCGAATCGGAGAAGCAGGAAATTGAAGATGAAGAGGAAGATTTTTTGACCCCTCGAACTTTTTTTGTTCCCGAAGATTCCGGTGCCACCAAATCAGTGGTCGAAGAGATGGAATAGGTTATATTGATCGAGTATCTGCCCGAGCGAAAGGTATACCTGGGAACGGGGTTAACACTTGAACTTGGGAAAAAGCTTATTCAATTTCTTATTGATAACATAGATTTTTTTGCTTTGTGCCACTTAGACAAGACAGGGATCCCATGGGAGATAACGACACATCGACTAAGCCTGAACCCACAGTTCAGACCGGTGAAGCAAAAGAGAAGGCCCTATTCCGAGGTAAAGCACACATTCATAAAGGACGAGGTAACTAAACTTCTCAAAATAGGGTCCATTTGGGAAGTAAAGTATCCCGGATGGTTAGCCAATGTAGTCGTAGTTCTTAAAAAAGGGAACAAACTTAGGATGTGTGTAGATTATAAGGATTTAAACAAGGCATGTCCCAAATATTCCTTTCCACTGCCTAACATCGATCGCATGATCGACGCCGCGATCGACGCCACGGCCGGCCACGAGATCCTTAGTTTTCTCGATGCCTACTCCGGGTACAATCAAATTCAAATGAACCCGGAGACCAAGAAAAGACTTCATTTATCACCAAGTATGGAACATATTGTTATAATGTAATGCCCTTCGGGCTAAATAACGCAGGAGCTACCTACCAACACCTAGTAAATAAAATGTTCGAGGAACAGATAGGTAAGTCAATAGAAGTATATATTGATGACATGCTAGTTAAGTCCCTGCGTGTAGAGGACATTGACACATTTGCAGGAAGCATTCAAGATACTGAGAAAATACAACATGAAACTCAATCCCGAGAAATGCGTTTTCAGGGTTAGTTCAGGAAAGTTCCTTGGCTTCATGGTGTCGAATCGGGGAATCGAGAACAACCCCAATAAAATCAAGGCTATCGAAGACATCACTATCGTGGACAACGTTAAATCCGTGTAGAGGCTGACAGGCCGGATAGCTGCCTTAGGCCGATTCATCTCGAGATCATCGGATCAGAGTCATAAATTCTGCTCTATACTCAAAAAGAAGAACGATTTCACCTGGTCCCCGGAATTCCAACAGGCGTTAGAGGAATTGAAATGATAACTCTCGAGCCCACCATTGCTTCACACTCCAAAGCCAGATGAAAAACTCTACTTGTACTTGGTAGTATTAGAGATCGCAGTAAGTGGTGTCCTGGTTTGAGAAGAGCAAGGTACGCAATTCCCTATCTATTATGTAAGTCGAACTCTAGGAGAAGCAAAACTAGATATCCACACTTAGAAAAATTTGCACATGCACTAATAAGCGCCCCTAAGATGTTAAAACCGTATTTTCAATGTCACCCCATATGTGTATTAACCACTTACCCGCTTTGTAATGTTTTGCATAAGCCCGAACTATCTGGCCGATTGGCCAAATGGGCCGTCAAACTCAGTGGGTACGATATCGAATATCGACCCCGAACGGCCATCAAGTCTTAAATTTTAGCTAACTTCGTGGCCAATTTCATTCCAACCCTCGTACGAGAAGTCGAGAGGGAACTCTTGTTAAAATCTGGTACATCATCGGGGGTGTGGACCCTTTTCACGGACAGTGCTTCGAATGTGATGGCTAGGCATCATTTTGAAGCTGCACACGGGCAGCACTATTAGACAATCCATCAAAACTTCTAAGTTGACTAACAATGAGTCCGAGTACGAGGCCATGATTACAGGTCTCGAACTAGCTAAAAGCTTGGGGGAGGAAGTCATTGAAGCCAAGTGCGACTCTTTGCTGGTGGTAAACCGAGTAAACAAAACCTTCGAGGTTCGAGAGGATAGAATGCAAAGGTATTTGGACAAGCTACAAGTGACTTTGCACCATTTTAAAGAATGGACCTTGCAGCACGTACCTCGCGAGCAGAACAGTGAAGCCGATGCTCTTGCAAATTTGGGGTCATCAGTTAAGGAGGACGAAATCAGCTCAGGGACTATCATTCAACTCTCGAGATTAGTGATCGAAGAAAGTCACGCTGAGATAAACTCCACATGCTTAACTTGGGATTGGAGGAATAAATATATCGAGTACTTGAAAAACGGAAAGCTCCCATCGGAAACATAAAAAAATTGAGGGCCCTACGAACGAAAAGTTGCTCGATTCACATTGGCTGAAGATGGAACATTGTACAGGAGGACGTTCGGATGGACCATTAGCAGTATGTTTGGGAACTACTCCGGTGTCGAATCACTAGTTCACAAGGTCGTTAGAGCAGGATACTATTGTATAGTATGGGAAAAGACACTAAGGAGTTTGTTCGAAAATGTGATAAATACCAAAGGTATGCACCAATATCCATCAGTTCGAAGAATGACTCCATTCGGTCCCTCCATGGCCACTCATGAAATGGGGGATGGATATCGTCAGTCCTCTGCCATCGGCTCTAGGTAAATCTAATTTCATTTTGTTTATAGACTACTTCTGTAAATGGGTGGAAGCACAGGATTTCGAGAAAGTCAGAGAAAAAGAAGTTATAGACTTCATCTGGGATCACATAATATGCCGATTCGGGATACCTGCCAAAATCGTATGCGACAACGGAAAGCAGTTAATCGGCACCAAGGTAACAAAGTTTCTCGAAGAACATAAAATAAAAAGGATNAATTGCTGCCAAAAAGAGACAGACTTCGAGTGACATCGGTATAACTTGATATTGGAAAATGCGAGATATCCACGATTGGTCGAGGATCGTGGGGTGAATCTCGGAACAGATCAATCTGCGGCGGTTAATCAGATATTAATATGGTTTCCTACTATAATTAGAAGTATACCTTATTTAGGACTCCTCTATTAGATAAAGAGGGATCCTATTAATTGTAAGGATCATCATATAATCGAGGGCGCTCCGAGCTAAAGCAGCTCGATTTTCACTCGACGATAATGGAACACTATATAGAAAGACCTTCGATGGACCTCTAGCAGTATGCTTGGGACCGGGGACACCGATTATGTACTTCGGTAAATCCACGAGGGCACTTGTGGAAATCATTTTGGCATCGATTCTCTGGTTCGAATGGTGATCAGAGCAGGTTACTATTGGGATAGCATGGAGAAGGTACACCAAGGAATTCGTCGAAG
>NW_017686668.1:0-6266 GCF_001879085.1 Nicotiana attenuata | reverse complement strand
ACAGGCATTTTAAGAAGGCATATAAAGTATTGTGTTGAGGGTATTTATCCGCAAATTCGTCTTTAAGATTTTTCAACAATTTATGTTATTTTAAAATTATTAGACGTATTTATGCTTCATGTTGTACTTTGTTATTAATTTATTATGCATGCCAATTTAGTTTTACTATTGATTTGTTATTTTACATTTTCGTCAAACACTTTAATAATTAGATTTCTATATTATATATACTACATATATTTATATAGCCATGCATAAGAGCAATTTATATATATACATACACATATGGTTTACAAGAAATTGCCTTAAATAAAAAAATTAAAAAAAAGCCTGGAAATAAAAAAAAGCCCGTTAGGCCCGCTAAGCCCGGCCCATTTAGCCCAGGACCATATGGGCTTAGGCCCGTCACGGGCTGGTCCTACCCGTTGAGCCCACGAAGCCCGGGACCGCCAGAGCCTGGGACCGCTAAGCCCAGGCCCGTTTAGCCCAACCCGTTTAGCCCATTTAGGCTCGGGCCCGGCGCACCATACAGCCTTAACTGGAGCCCATTCCTTCCACCATGGATGAGGCGGTGATCAAGGCGCTCGAGGCTAAGTGGGGAATCCCTGCTCATATCGACATGGTGCCGGCGGGGAAGAACATTGTGCATCTGCACCGCCCGGGATACTACGCGTTCTACGCGTATCCCTTTGTTGTCGGGTACACGCTTCCCCTTCTTCCCTGGTCGTAGACTTCTGCTGCTTCTGTGAAGTGTGCCCGGCCCAACTCTCTCTGTACGTGTACAAACTCTTTCTTATGCTCATCAAGTATGCGGAGCTGGCCGGCCGTGGAATTTCCCTGGGGCACATGCTTCACATCTTTGCCCCTCACTTTCTTCGGGGTACGATGATCCATATGCGCCATCGAGGAACCAAGAGTTTGGTGGTGAAGATGGACGATAAGGCTAACTGTTGTTTTTGGAAAAGCTACTTCTATGTGCGGACGGATCACCTCGTGGCGAACCCGGCAGGGTTTCCGGAGACGTGGAACTTCGCTCGTGAGTCTTCCTTTATTTACTTTGTGATTTTTCTTAAGACGGTCGCCGATCGTCTTCCTTTAGGCGACACTGCTGAAGACTTGTTTTTGCTTTTGCAGCCGAGAGACTACCTCCCCCGCTAGTTGCCGATATCTACGAGTGGGTGAGCGAAATTCTCCCCCACACGGTGGGGATTCGTGAGTAGGTGTCCTTCCATGAGAAGTTTGGGTGCAAGCCTCTTACCGGTGAGTCGGCCTGTTGTAGTTTCGCTCTATTCTTTGCTTCATATTTTAACCTTGTCGTTATATGATCCAATCCCTCCTTGTTGACAGGTCGAGAGTGCGAAGGACGAGGGCTCCTTCACTTGCATTCCGTCAACCTGCTCCCCCTGCCCGGCCTGCAACGAGGGCTGCTACCCGGCCTGCACCAAGAGCTACTGCCCGATCTATGCCCGCGGCCAGAGCTGTGCGTGCATAGGTTACTCCCCAGACAGAGACTCCGATTCCACAGTCCGTTCAGCGGGCGAATTTTCCCGCGCTAGTAGCGGAGAGACCCCGTCGAAGAGACGACGGGTAGTGTTGGAAGAGGCTTCTCCAGTCGAAACATCTTTGAGGGGCGACCTTGCCTCGGCAGCGCCCAAAACGGGCGGTGATACCAACCCAGCTGTGGAGGTAACGCCCGTTGTGAGCATTCAAGGGGCTAGTGTGGCGGAGAGACGGAGCTGTGAGGCTGTCGTCGCTGTTTCTAGCGACCCTTCGACGTCTCGGCAGAACCGCGCTCCTTCTTCGGCCAATGAGAGGGGGAAGGGTGTCGTGATTGAGGATTATGAGTCCGAATCCGACATCGATCCTGAGGACATGAGGATATTCGAGGAGGGTTTTACCCGAATTGTGGTAAGAGCGGAAGGCCCTTCCCGAATACTCGAAATTCCGTCGGATCTCAATCTGCTATAAGACACGGTGAATCTGGTGCCGCAGTTCGATCTCCTATGTTCTGCCGCTGAAAGCGGAGCTCTTCATGATGTTAGCGACTCCGAGCTATCACATGGTGTGGCCGCGATGGGCCTAAGGGTGAGTTCCCCTTTATTTTCTTAGTTTCGTAACCTTTTTGATTTTACACTGACTCTTTCTTGCTTTTTTTTTACTTACACGCTGGAGGTTGAGAGTGCTCGTAGGGCCGAGATACGGGCCGAGATCTTTATGAAAATGGCCGAGAAGTATCAGCGATATCGCAACAGATGTCGGGAGATGCATGAGCAGCTCAGAGCGGGTGCGGGCTCCCAATCTATCAGGGAGGAGTTGGACAGAAGAGACGAGGAACTGATGCGGTCTATCCGCAGATACAACGAGCTTGAGGAGTAACTTCATGTCAAGGATGAAGAGCTTGATGTAGGCAACGGGGTTACCGCGGAACGCGAGGACCTTCAGGCGAAGGTATCGTCTCTACGAGCTAAGCTTCAGCAAAATCCTTCTAAGGTCGAAGCTTTGAGTGCGGAATGGATGGAGAAGGTGGCCGATCTTGAAAAGAAAGTGGCCGAGATAGAGAGAGCCGAGAACGCTCGAGTATCGGCTTTAGCGAGGGCGACGGCATTAGAGGATGCTATCCGCGTTCTCCGGTTCGAGCAGGAGACTGAGAGAGTGACGACTACTCTAAGGGAGGCACGACTCGAGGAGCGAATCGGTGAACTTGACCGAGACGCTTCGATCTTGGGAGATCGAGTTGCGGCTCTCGAAGCTGAGAAGGCGCAGTTATTGGCTCAAGCTCCTCCTCAAGAATCTACTTCGGCCACTGTTCCCCGCCACCTGTATGAGCTATGGGTCCATGCCGAGGCCCAGCGTGATATATACAAAGTTTTATGGGAGGCAGGGAATGTCCTAGAGGCCGCCTTTGAAGATGCTCGGGCGAAAGCACGCGAGGCTCGTACTGCCTGCGGCTACGACCCTGCAACGCTGGAGGTTGGAGAGGGCGTTGATGTCGAGGAAGGGCTCCCTTCTGATGATGAGGATGTTGGGGAAAATGGCGGTCGGGAAGACTGAGTGAAACTTTTGCGACAACCTTCGTAATTAGTTTTTTTTTGTTCTTTTGTTATTGATTTTTATCTTTTTCCTGAGGGCCCGTTTCGGCCTTTTGTAGGGTGCGGTTATCGCGCATGTATACTTGAATGAAATAGTTGCTTCGCCTTCATTTGTGTATCTTTTGATTTTCTGTGACAAGTCCCTAATTTTTTAATTGGGAACCCGGCCTTGCCCGGATCGCGTAGGATCTCATCGTATGAGTTCGAATGACGTCACTTCGGATCTACCGGTTCGGGCAAGGTTGACTTCTGATTTTCCTATTCAGGCGGAATCGACCTTGATTCAAACGGGGTCGAATTTACACTCGCCATCTTGAGCGAAGTCCGTTTTTGACATATATTCGAACAAGGTCGAATTTGGAGTCGCCATCTTGGGTGAAGTCAATTTTTGACATGTTCGAACGAGGTCGAATTTGGATTCGCCATCTTGGACGGAGTCAATTTCTTACATATGTTCGAACGAGGTCGAATTTGGAGTCGTCATCTTGGGCGGAGTCAATTTCTGACCTGTATATTCGAACGAGGTCGAATTTTTTCCTTTCATTTCGCGATGGCCGATGGCCATAAGAGTGTTAATTCGAGTGAGGTCGGAACTGTAACCCGCTGTAATTTCGAACGAGGTCAAACTTTACTCTCAATTGGCGATGGCCGATGGCCGTAGGGGCGTTAGTTCGAGCGAGGTCGGAACTGTAACCCGCTGTAATTTCGAACGAGGTCGAACTTTACTCTCATTTGGTGATGGTCGATGGCCGTAGGGGTGATAGTTCGAGCGAGGCCGAAACTGTAACCCATTGTAATTTCGAACGAGGTCAAACTTTACTCTCATTTGGCGATGGCCGATGGCCGATGGCTATAGGGGCGTTAGTTCGAGCGAGGTCGGAACTGTAACCCGCTGTAATTTCGAACGAGGTCATACTTAACTCTTATTTGGTGATGGCCTTTGGCCGTAGTGGCGTTAGTTCGAGCGAGGTCGAAACTGTAACCCGCGGTATTATTTCCGTTGGAGAACACTACGCGTTGCCATGTTGTTTACGCGCGCGTCGGGGCAAGTCTCGGTTCGCTCAATTTTGCTTTCATTGGAGAATGCCGTGTGTTTCATAGGCGAGTCCCAGTTTTCTTAACTTTGCTTTCATTGGAGAATACCGTGTGTTTCATGGGCGAGTTCCAGTTTGCTTAACTTTGCTTTCATTGGAGATTGTTTTTCAATAGTCGGCCTATGCGGAGCCGTTTCTGTTATTTGTAATATGGAGCGGCTTGGAGAGTTTTGCTCGGTCATTACTCGCGAGGTGGCATGGTACGGAAACTTTTCCCGGGGTGTTTTGGCGGCGCTCGTTCCTTGTTCGCGTACCTATGAGAGTGCTCGTGTTCCTATTTTGAACCAACAAGAGAGTGTGATAAGATAAACCCAAACGAAATTGTCTATTACCTTGGCCTGGCAAGTCGGTGCAAGGAGGAGCGGCGTTGTAGGGTTGCTCGCTTCGCCTCGTACTCGAATGATGGTTTTAGATTTGACAGTCACGTTTGGCTTCGCCATTAATTGCGTCTAGGCTTCTCATGAGTCGGGCTCACCTCACCCGTTGGGATACCAAGGTCGAGCCCCAATCCGATCCCGTCCGATATGCGCAAAAAATAAGGGAAACGTGTCATACTTCGTTCATAAATCGTCTGGTGCGTGTGGGTACGAAGATAAGGCAGGGTATGCCCGCTATTTCGAAGGATCACACAACAGGCTATTGTCCCTCCCTAAGGGATGGAAGTACAGGTCGGTGTACAAGATGAATATGTCAGACGGGATTGTGGTCATGCCAAGCACATAGTGACCGTGATCCTACTTTAAACATGCATGTGACGTGCCTAACCCATCGCTACAGGTGAGGTGTTGGTTCTGCATAAACGTCGGACACAATTTCTATTTTATGTAGAGATCTGACCTAGATTGGTACGGTTACTCAAAAGCTTATCTACCATTCTTTTCGAGTTGGTGTTCATACCGAGATGGTGAGGTTGTGACAGCGTGGAAGTATTACTTGGCTAGTTCTAGATCTAAAGGGAACTAAAAAATTTGGCTAAGAAATTCCCACAGACGGCACCAAATTGTTTGACCAAAAAGTTTTAAGCCTTTTAGTTAAACTAATCAATGAAGAAAGTAGAGGATAAATCTTAGCCAAACGTAATTAACTTTAGATTTAGACGTATTGAATATGAGAATCACATGAAACTAAGCTTGCATAACATTCCTTAGGATGATTAAAGAACATTGAATGTAAATGGTAAGCTTACATCTTCAACACCAAATTGTTTTGTATTTGAGAGAGCGAAGAAGAAAGAGAAGGGATCTCGTTGAGAGCTAAGAGATCTATCTTTATTGATTCAGTAGTATTGATTACAAAAGCTAGTAGCCAAAATCTAGACTTCTACTTTGTTGTTGGAGGTCTCCTCCCATTCTTCTGTTCCTTTTTCTCTCCTGGGACTGCCCCCCCTGTTCTTGCTTTCTTCTGTCATATATATATTACCATCTTCCTCTTTGCCCAACGGTCTTTAACCAGCTTACCCCCTATTTGACCATACCCCCTATACTCGCTCAAGCGCGACTGCATATATTCTGCAGTGCAAACCTTTCGATGGCTTGACCAGTGGCCGAGACACTCGTCGTCATTACGCCTTACGGGCACGTCCATGACTTGGTCGACCCTTTTCCATTCCCTTTAATGATAATCCACTTGTGGTCAGATTTTGACCCATACAATAAGTAGTAAGAATGAGTAAATTTTTTTTTTTCAAGATAAAGGCCAAACATTATTTCATTTAAGGGAAATTTGGCAAACGACAGAGAGAGGAATTGATTGAATGTCGTATTGAGAGGGAAAGAAGTTGCCAGCTGAGAGCAGCTCTTAACTTGAAAATGATTTATATAATGGCAAAGTTAGTGGCTGAATTAATAAGAAAATAAATCTCAAGTTGTTTTCATTACCAGTTGTCATGTGCCACCAAAAGAAGATTGTATTGTTTTTGTCAAGTCCATCTGGATATTGATTTCTCTTTTGTTTTGAATATAATTGAAATGTTTCTATTCTGGTTGGGGTGGGGTTACATTGGCTTTTTTTGCCACCTGGCGTGACGCCTAATACCCCTTTAACTTTAGGGGTCGTTACTAACTAACTTTAAGTAATACGTACG
>NW_017686667.1:5562-6266 GCF_001879085.1 Nicotiana attenuata | reverse complement strand
TGGCTCTTACGCTTTGGGTCGATGCGACCTTTTATGTGGGTTGGCGACAATGGCTCTTACACCTTGGGTTGATGCGACCTTTTATGTGGGCTGGCGATAATGGCTCTTACGCCTTGGGTCGATGTGACATTTTATGTGGGCTGGCGACAATGGCTCTTACGCCTTGGGTCGATGCGACCTTTTATGTAGGCTTTATTTTTCCCTCGATAAGGATTTTTTGAAAGTGTTTGCCTGACTCTTCAACGGTTTAATAAAATACCTCGATTGCGAGTCGTTATATGGCGATGATCGAGCACCTCGGGAGGTTTGGCTCGAAGGCTGAGTATCTCGAAGCCGGTGTTTAGGAGCTGACATAGTCGAAGCTCTTTTGCCTATGTGGAGGGTAGCCTGTTTAACCGGTTCTTTTCGAAGTAGATTTGAAGTAATTGAAGGCCTGTGATTTTGTAGCGACGGTCGGGCGTCCCCGAGTCGCGTTAGTTTGGCTGGTACAGCCTTGTGACCGTAGTCATTTATGCTTGGCCGGAGCCATTTTTGATCCCGAGTGAAGTAGTTTCGGCGTCTATATCGAGGGTATGCCTTTTAGGGGTCTTACAAGTTCGATATATAGCCGAAACTTTGTGATCGGGTTTATGCCTTTAGTAAGGTCTTAGGTTTGGTATTTGCAAGAATGTCACGAGCTCGAATGAGCAGGAAATGATTCAGAT
>NW_017686667.1:0-945 GCF_001879085.1 Nicotiana attenuata | reverse complement strand
AACCTTGGAGTGGGTAAAAAAGGGGCATAAAATATAAGTATGGTTTTTTCCTATCTATCACTTTTTCCAAAGCACTTTTGAATCTCCTCGTGTTGGTCCCTACGACTTGCTGTCTTGTTGTAATTTAGCTTAAGCAGATGGGTAATTTCGTAAAGTGAAATTGTGCACTCGAATAGTGAGGAGGAGAGAGGGACTGAGAACGACACTTCTTGGGTTCTTCCATAACTTTATAATTATATTACAGACGTCCAACCAAGCAGAATTATTAGCCCGATAAAACAAAAACAGTGTACCACTTTCCTATTCCTTTTCTTCTTGTTTTGATTTGAGTTTGCTTTATCCTTAATATTCGTTAATTTGAAAAATAAGTACAAGCCCGAAACGGAAAATGAAAGTTCCAAGCAAACAGCAAATTATTAAAAACTCGCATTTCAAACTACAATGCCATGAAGTTGATTATAATGGTTATTTGCAGTTGTTCTTTTCCACTTGTTTGCTAACTATGAAAAAAGATATTGTAGAAGAAGAAAAAAGAGTAAAGGAGCATTTAGGTGATGATTCTTGCATGAGAAAAACTTATAATTGAAGGCCCCGTTTGGCCATACATTTTGGCACCGTTTTTGCAAATCTTATTTGAAAATATTGTTTGTTCATAGATTAATATCTATTTTTGAAAAAATTTTGAAATTATTTTTCAAATTCCCAAAATCTAGTTTAGGGTAGATTTTGGGTGAAACTTGTTCTCCCACTCACAAAACTTCAAATTTTTTTCAAATAAAATGCATGTCCAAACATAATTTGAACTTCCAAAAATTATTTTTCTTTTTTTTGGTTGTCAAAAAAACTTCTATTAATTAGATAGTAACATTACAAGGAGCTATTTGCTGGCTATTACAAAAAGAGGTATCCAAATCTAGCCCTAGAGGCCTGTAGAGCATATTTGTG
>NW_017686666.1:5579-6266 GCF_001879085.1 Nicotiana attenuata | reverse complement strand
CTAGAATATGACAGAATCATTAGACTGCAATGCAACAGCAGAGGCTTCAATTTCACTTCATGTTTCAACAGGTGAAGCTACGTTGACAGAGTCTCAAGGTGTGTACCTGGAATAGCAGAGTAACAAAAGGAAAGAGGAGGATCAGCAATTCACACAGCAAACCACAGCAACCAAAGTCAGTAGTAAATCGACCCAGGAAATGATATCCAAATGACCAAGTAGAAGTTTCACACCAAATCAAGCAAAAAACCCAATCAAAACAGCTTGAATAACACCAAGTTGACTCGAAAATGCATCAATAGATCAACACTTGACCAAAATAAGCTTATATGAACCCAAATTCACTCGAAATCAACCTAGTAAACAAACTGAATCTCCAGCGGCCAAGTATTAGACTAGAAGATGAGAATCACTAACTAAGAGTTGAAATTATCCTAAAATTTCTGATGTAACAGTACTTTTTTTTTATTTTTTGAAGGTTTCTATTATTTTTGTTTTCGAATTTTGAATTTCAGTCTTCAGATCTGAAAAAATTGGAGTAACCCTCTTTTTTTTTAGGGGGGGGGGGGGGGGTTTTATAGGTTGAAAAACGTTTAGTAGAATTTTTAGGTCTTCAAAAACTCGTTCAACTAAGGCATTAGGGGTGCCTTTTATAGGTCAAGGTAGTGGGGGCAGAATATTCTGAAA
>NW_017686666.1:0-972 GCF_001879085.1 Nicotiana attenuata | reverse complement strand
TAATCAATATTCATTATAGCTGTTCAAACTAACATTATTCTCCCCAAAAGGACTCACTGATACTCAGAATTGGACATATTGAAATAGCATACAGAAACAGCAATCTATTTGAATTTTGTTTTATTTTTATAACTGACTGAAAATAACTTTAAACTACCCTACACTATCCTACATTATACTAGTAACATAAACTAAGCCAAATGAAAACAAATAACCACTGGATTCACATGCTCACACGAATTAACTTAGTAGTCCACGAGCTATAAACAGTCCAAAATGATTACAGAGTTTTAATTACAATGAACAACTAATCAAGTCACAGAAAACTATCTAGAATATGACAGAATCATTAGACTGCAATGCAACAGCAGAGGCTTCAATTTCACTTCATGTTTCAACAGGTGAAGCTACGTTGACAGAGTCTCAAGGTGTGTACCTGGAATAGCAGAGTAACAAAAGGAAAGAGGAGGATCAGCAATTCACACAGCAAACCACAGCAACCAAAGTCAGTAGTAAATCGACCCAGGAAATGATATCCAAATGACCAAGTAGAAGTTTCACACCAAATCAAGCAAAAAACCCAATCAAAACAGCTTGAATAACACCAAGTTGACTCGAAAATGCATCAATAGACCAACACTTAGACCAAAATCAGCTTTATATGAACCCAAATTCACTCGAAATCAACCTAGTAAACAAACTGAATCTCCAGCGGCCAAGTATTACTAGAAGATGAGAATCACTAACTAAGAGTTGAAATTATCCTAAAATTTCTAGATGTAACAGTACTTTTTTTGTAATTTTTTTGAAGGTTTTCTATTGTTTTTAGTTTTTCGAATTTTTGAATTTCAAGTCTTCAGATCTGAAAAAACTGGAGAACCCTCTTTTTTTTAGGGGGGGGGGGGGGGGGTTTTAGAGTTGAAAAACTTTGGGGAAATTTCAGGTCTTCAAAAACTCGTTCAACAAGGCATT
>NW_017686665.1:0-6266 GCF_001879085.1 Nicotiana attenuata | reverse complement strand
AGCGACATGACGTCGCGAGGGTTCATTCTCTTCAACTCCTTTTAAGAGCTTTAAGAAGTGATTCTATATATAAGCACACAAATGTGGTTGTCCCTCACCAATGAGGGACAAAGTGCAAGACAAAAGTTCACTTCTTCAAATTTTCAATTTCCCTCCATTTTATTTCCCTCCATTTCCAATTCACACTTCTTCTACTTTAAAGCCCAATGGCTTAAAGTCCAACAATCCCCCACATGAATGGGAATGGCTGTATCAAGAAAGATCATAGATGAAAGCTGTGTGATTTGCAAGTAAGGATTAATTGCATCTGGATAAGTAGGTTTCCCTTTGAACTTTCCGTAGTGAACATATGTCGGATATACTCGGTCAATCGGTAGATTTGATATCTTTGAACCGTCGAACTTTAGTGTATACCTAGACAACCATATGTCACACAATCAACCCTTAACCGTCTTTTAGTTCTCATTGTTGTGTTCGTTTCAGCCATGAACACCGCCTGGTCTCATAAGTGCGTAGAGAATTGACCTTACAGAATTCTCATTGAAGCGACTTCCACTTCACACTTACATAGGTGATTCCTAAACGTGTAATCCTTTAGATTGACACTATTTGATAACTACCACATCAAACTTAGGTAATCATTAAAGAACGTGTAAAGTTCTATCCTTGTTACTGAACATTGTCTTCATCACGAGAATGGACCAAAGATTTTATTTTGACAATGTTGAACCGGTCAATCACAACTTTGTTTGAGCTCCTTGAACCTAGATCTCGGAACATCCAAAATTCTAGGTAGAGTTACCGCCATGTTGACTTGTCCTCGGCCATAGTCCCATTCCCTTAGATGATTTCTCAACTCCCTCTCTAGTTAAGCCTTTTGTAAGCGGATCCGCCACATTATCCTTTGATCTTACATAATCAATAGTGACAATTCCACTAGAAAGTAGTTGTCTAACGGTGTTATGTCTTCGTCGTATATGACGAGACTTTCCGTTATACATAACGCTCCCTGCCCGTCCTATTGCAGCCTCACTATCGCAATGTATGCAAATAGGAGCCAAAGGTTTTGGCCAGAACGGAATGTCTTCTAAAAAATTCCGAAGCCATTCAGCTTCTTCACCGGCTTTATCCAAAGCTATAAACTCTGATTCCATTGTAGAGCGAGCAATGCACGTTTGTTTGGAAGACTTCCAAGATACTGCTCCTCCACCAACAGTAAAAACATATCCACTTGTGGACTTTGTTTCTGTTGAGCCGGTTATCCAATTTGCATCACTATATACTTCGATAACCGCAGGATATTTATTGTAGTGCAAAGCGTAGTCTTGGGTATATTCCAAATATCCCAGAACTCATTTCATTGCTACCCAGTGATGTTTGTTGGGATTACTTGTGAATCGACTAAGTTTACTTATCGCACAAGCTATATCAGGTCGTGTACAGTTCTTGATGTACATTAAGCTTCCCAACACACGAGCATACTCCAATTGAGACATACTTTCACCTCTATTCTTTATGAGATGATGATTTAAGTCAATTGGAGTTCTTGCACTTCTAAATTCCAAGGGTTTGAATTTTTCAAGTACCAATTTCATGTAATGTGATTGAGACAAAGCTAGACCTTGAGGAGTCCTCTGGATTTTAATTCCTAGAATTACATCGGCAACTCCTAAGTCTTTCATATCAAACTTACTAGCAAGCATGCGTTTAGTAGCTTGAATGTCGGCAATGTCTTTGCTCATTATTAGCATATCATCAACATATAAGCAAACAATAACTATATGATTTGGAACGTTCTTAATGTAAACACATTTATCACATTCATTAATCTTAAAGCCATTTGACAACATTGTTTGGTCAAATTTCGCATGCCATTGCTTGGGTGCTTGTTTTAGTCCATAAAGAGACTTAATAAGTCGACACACCTTCTTTTCTTTTTCCGGAACCACAAACCCTTCAGGTTGGTCCATGTAGATTTCTTCCTCTAAATCACCATTTAAGAAAGCTGTTTTTACATCAATTTGATGGATTTGAAGATCATACAAGGCGGCTAACGCTATTAGCATCCGAATTGATGTAATTCTTGTTACCGGCGAGTATGTGATAGTCAAGACCTTCTCACCGTCTAAATCCTTTGACAACAAGTCTTGCCTTGTATTTGTCAATAGTACCATCGTCTTTCATTTTCTTCTTGAAAATCCATTTAGAACCCAACTTTTTGTTACCTGGAGGAAGATCAACCAATTCCCAAGTATGGTTGCTCAATATGGATTCTATTTCACTATTGACAGCTTCTTTCCAATATTGTGCCTCTGAGGAAGACATTGCTTCCTTGAAGGTACGAGGCTCATTTTCTAACAGAAAAGTCAGAAAATCTGGACCGAATGAAGTAGATGTCCTTTGACGTTTACTTCTTCTCGGATTTTCTTCATTAGGCATACCATCTATTATTTCCTCCCGAGGTCGTTTTGACTTTTGGTAGGTCACTTTACTTTCCTTTTTATACGGATAAATAGTTTCAAAGAATTCAGCATTATCTGATTCTATTATCGTATTAACGTGAATCTCTGGATTTTCTGATTTATGAACCAGAAACCGATATGCCTTGCTATTGGTTACATATCCAATAAACACACAATCAACCGTTTTTGGACCTATCTTAACCCTTTTAGGTTTAGGAACTTGTACCTTAGCTAAACACCCCCACACTTTGAAGTATTTCAAGCTAGGCTTCCTTCCTTTCCACTTCTCATAAGGAATGGATTGTGTTTTACTATGAGGTACACGGTTGATTATTCGGTTAGCTGTAAGTATAGCTTCCCCCCACAAGTTTTGTGGTAAGCCAGAACTTATTAGCAATGCATTCATCATCTCCTTCAACGTTCGATTCTTCCTCTCCGCAATTCCGTTAGATTGTGGAGAGTAAGGGGCAGTTGTTTGGTGAATAATGCCATTTTCCAAACATATTTCTTCAAAAGGAGATTCATATTCGCCACCCCTATCACTTCTTATCATTTTGATCTTTTTGTTTTGTTGCGTTTCAACTTCACTCTTGTATTGCTTGAAAGCATCAATTGCCTCATCTTTACTATTAAGTAAATAAGCATTAGCAGTATCTCGTGATATCGTCAATAAAAGTAATAAAATACTTTTTCCCACCGCGAGATGGTATTGACTTCATGTTGCAAATATCTGTGTGAATTAAGTCTAAAGGACTTGAATTCCTTTCAACGGACTTATAAGGATGCTTAGCATACTTTGATTCCACACATATTTGACATTTGGAATTAATGCAATCAAATTTTGGCAATACTTCTAAGTTTATCATCTTTCGCAATGTTTTGAAGTTGACGTGTCCTAAACGCGAATGCCATAAAGTGTTTGACTCAAGTAAGTAAGAAGAAGCATTCACCTTATTGATAGGAACTGATATTACATTTAGCTTAAAAAGGCCCTCATTTTGGGTAACCTTTTCCTACATACAAATCGTTCTTACTTAGTACAACACTATTAGAAACAAAAATACATTTGAATCCATTCTTGACAAGAAGTGAGGTAGACACAAGATTCTTGCAAATTTCTGGAACATTGTGACGACCCAAAGGGTCATCACCTATTTCCTCATCCACTCCGTGCTTTCGAGGTCTTGAAAACCTCATTTTTACTTGTCTCGATTTGCGTGCGCAGTCCGGGCGTGTATCCGGAAGGCTTAAATATGAATTATGTGTGAAAAATGATGAATTTTGATATTAATATGATTAAAGTTGACTTTGGTCAACATTTTGGGTAAACGGACCCGGACCCGAGATTGGACGGTCCCGGAAGGTCCGTAGAAAAATATGGGACTCGGGCATGTGCCCGGAGTCGAATTCCGAGGTCTAGAGCCCGAGGAAAGAATTTTTCTATGAAATTGTTTCTCTGAAATTATTAAGGAAAAAGGAAATGAAAATTGATTAAAAGATTGTGGTATCGGGCTCGTATTATGGTTCTGACGCCTGGTACAAGTCTTAAATATGTGTTAAGCGCTTTCTGTAAAGTTTGGTCGAAATCGGACGTCATTTGACGTGTTTCGGACCTAAATATCTAAAGTTTGAAGTTTATGAAGTTATAATGAAAAATGATGAATTTGGGGCTTGATTCAATGATTTTGATGTTATTTTGGCTATTTGATCGCACGGATAAGTCCGTAGGATATTTTTGAGGTTGTGTACATGTTTGGTTTGGAGCCCCGAGGGCTCGGGTGAGTTTTGGATAGGCCACGGGGTGAAATTTTGGACTTAAGGAATTGCAGGTCTGCATGTTTTGCATTTCCCAAACATTTTTCGCAATTATCAGGATTGTTCGCATTTTCCAAACTTTCTTTGCAATTCCCAGGTTCGCATTTCCCAAACATTTTTCGCAATTCCCAAGCCTGTTCGCATTTCCCAAACTTTCTTCGCAATTCCCATGTTCGCAATTCCCAAGCCTGTTCGCATTTCCCAAACTTTCTTCGCAATTCCCAGGTTCGCATTTCCCAAACATTTTTCGCAATTCTCAAGCCTGTTCGCATTTCCCAAACTTTCTTCGCAATTCCCATGTTCACAATTCCCAAACCATTTTCGCAATTCCCAAGCCTGCTGGGTTCGCAATTGCGAACCCATGTTCGCATTTCCCACATCTGAGACCTGCAATTTTTCATACTTAGACGAATTTTAACCATCTTTCTTCATTCTTTCAAAACCCAAACTCCATAGGCGATTTTCCAAGAAACCTATCTTCTCCAAATCATTTGTAAGTCAATTTTTACTTAACTTCTTCAATCTTTAACATCATTAGACATGTTTTCATCTTAAAATCAAGGATTTCCATGGGTGAAAATGGGGATTTTGGGTAGAACTTAGGTTTTCTTAAAATTGGGGATTTGGACCTCCATTTGAGGTCCGATTTCAAAACAAAACATAGATATGAACTCGTCGGGGAATGGGTAACCGGGTTTTGGTTCGAACCTCGGGTTTTGACCACGTGAGCCCGGGGACATTTTTGGAATTTTTGGGAAAAACTTGGGAAAATCATTTATATGCATTCAAATTGATTCATACAGTGTTTATTAAAGTAATTGAACAATTAGTGATTAAATTCGAGCGAATTGGAGGTGGAACCGCGAGGTAAAGCGATAGTTGAGGATTAAGTGGATTTCAAGGCTTTGAGGTAAGTGTTTGGTTTAACCCTAGCTCGAGGGAATAGGAGTTGATTCTTGTTGCTAATTGCTATGTGATCAAGTACGATGTATAGGCATGGTGACGAGTATCTATACATTGGTGTCTAGCATGACCGTGAGTCCTTATAATGTGATTATCATGGCTTGGTTGTGAACTCTGTGTTTATTGGAGGATTTCTATATGTTGTGAATAACATGTGAACGGTGATTTGATCATTTGATCCTAGGAGCATTGGCTCGAATTGTGATACGAATATTGAAAGTATATGAAATGACTTGAATCTGTGGAGCGTTGGCTCAAGATGGTAGAGTGGATTATAAGATAAGAAAAGTAAGAAAGAGAAGCGTTGTTGATTATTCCCTTGCCGGGACGTTTGGTTGAACTTGTTGGTTTCTTTCCCTTGCCGGGATTTTTGTCAAATATTTGCTTTTTATGCCTCTTAATCGTGATTGTTGTTTGGGGAGTCAGACTGTTAAATGATGTGGATCAGGTTGCACGCCGCAACAAAGATATTGAGGATCGGGTTGCATGCCGCAACAATAATATGTGAGGATTGGGTTGCGCGCCGCAACAATGATACATGATAAATGATGTGGGTAGGGTTGCACGCCGCAACAGTGGTATTTGTGGATCGGGTTGCACGCCGCAACAATGGTAAATTGTGGATCGGGTTGCACGCCGCAACAGTTATTGATACCATGTGTTTATATTGAGTATTGTTTTCCTTGTTCATTGTGAATCTAAGCTGCTTTAGTTTGTTACTCGGAATTACTGTTACTATTGTTATCTCCCCACAGCATGTTTCCCCCTCCCATATTGCTAGTTGTTTGGTATTTTGTTTCCGTTGTATATTTATAACTGCACAGGTTTATGTGGTGTCCGGTCTAGCCTCGTCACTACTTCGCCGGGGTTAGGCTAGACACTTACCAGCACATGGGGTCGGTTGTGCTGATGCTACGCTTCTGTTCATTTTTGCACAGGTCCAGGTTCTGAGGAGCAGCAACAGCATTAGTACGGGAGCAGGCTTTCATTATCACGAGACCGAGGTAGCCTTGCAGGCGTCCGCAG
>NW_017686664.1:5549-6267 GCF_001879085.1 Nicotiana attenuata | reverse complement strand
AACCTTTGCACGAGATATGGGAAAGATATAGGACAATGGTGAAGGAGTGCCCTAATAACGACATGACTGAGGCGATGATACAACAAACTTTTTATCGGGGCATCAACACCACGAATCAGTGCATTGTGAACCAATTGGCCGGAGGAAACTTTATGAAACTTTCTTACCAAGAGGCATGTGATGTACTTGATGAAATGGCCGACACCTCTTCGGCATGGCAAAGCGAGCAAATGTGCCCCAAGGTGACCCCACGATCATCCATTTGCACAAGGAATTGAACGATCATGGCCATGCTATTGCCGAGCTTACAACAACTATGAATCAATTGGCGAAGGCGCAATTGCAACAAGTCCAAAACCCGCGCCAAGTCAACGCAATGGAAGGTGTTTCTATGTTAAAAAGAAGGCAAAGAGGGCAACAACAACCTCAAGGTAATTGTGAGCAATTTGACAACAATAATGATGGTGGCGGTTATTCGAATGAGTGCTATGATGATCAAAGCGAGGAATGTCAATATGTCAATAACTACCAAGGGAATAGAGGAAATCAAGGGAATCAACAATGGCGCCCCAAGGAAATTGGGGCAATCAACAAGGCGGCGGTAATTGGAATGATAACAACCAACAACAAGGTGTGGCAATTAGAACTACAACAATCAAAACAACAATTGGGTAACCAAGGTAACGATCAAGGCAATGGAACAGGAACATAATAATTG
>NW_017686664.1:0-1003 GCF_001879085.1 Nicotiana attenuata | reverse complement strand
AATTCAACTCTTCCAGTTATTCTTTCTTCTTGCCTTACTAACTTGCAGGTTGAGGCCACTTTGGAGGTGCTTCAAAGGCGAAAAAAGGCAATAGGATGGACTCTGGCGGACATTCGGGGAATAAGCCCCGCATTTTGCATGCATAAAATTATCTTGGAGGATGATGCAAGGCCTTCCCTAGAACATCAAAGGAGGCTAAATGAAGCAATGCAAGAGGTGGTGAAGAAAGAAGTGATCAAGTGGATTGATGCGGGTGTGGTGTATCCAATTTCCGATAGCTCATGGACTTCACCGGTCCAATGTGTGCCAAAGAAAGGAGGGATGACGGTGGTGACAAATGACAACAATGAACTTATTCCCACTCGGACCATTACCGGGTGGAGAGTTTGTATGGACTACCGGAAACTCAACAAGGTGGCCCGTAAGGATCATTTTCCCTTGCCATTCCTCGATCAAATGCTTGATCGCCTTGCGCGGCGAGCGTTCTATTGTTTTTTGGATGGATACTCGGGCTACAATCAAATCTTAATTGCCCCGGAGGACCAAGAGAAGACCACTTTTACATGCCCCTATGGTACATTTGCTTTCTCCCGGATGCCATTCGGGTTGTGCAATGCTCCGGCGACCTTCCAACGTTGCATGATGGCTATTTTCACCGACATGGTGGAAGACATATTGGAGGTCTTTATGGATGATTTCAGTGTGGTTGGTGATTCCTTTGACGAGTGCTTGGTAAACTTGGATAGAGTCTTGGCCCGATGTGGAGAAACTAACCTCGTTCTCAATTGGGAAAAATGCCATTTTATGGTTGAAGAAGGTATAGTGTTGGGTCACAAGATTTCTAAGCATGGGATTGAGGTAGACAAGGCTAAGATCGAGGTGATTTCAAGGCTCCCTCCCCCCACTTCTGTCAAAGGGGTGAGGAGTTTTCTTGGGCATGCCGGGTTCTACCGACGGTTTATAAAAAACTTCTCAAAGGTTGTGAATCCCTTTTGCAAGTTGC
>NW_017686663.1:5117-6267 GCF_001879085.1 Nicotiana attenuata | reverse complement strand
AGGCCCGAAAACACTACATAACTGAAGATCATTACTTCAACCTTAGCCCATAAACTTCGGATCTGATTCCAACATCCGAAATTTCGTACAAGACCCGAACTTTGCATCTACACATTGTATAAGTCTCAACCGACTGTATCAAGCAATAACCATAACCCAAGATGTACTCACATGACTCGCATACTCCTAGAAATTTTTTTGATCACAGTAGCTGCTCAAAATAGCCCAATATCGGTAATAAACCTCATATCAAACACCTCGTTCTAAAACCTTCGTACACTGACGATGATGAAAGATACACGCGTAACTCATACCCATTCATGAGATCAACAAGTCTTGGAGCTCCCTCTCCTTCGACAAGAACTATAGCAAATTTCTAAGCTGATTAGCGACATTATTCTTCCAAATATG
The DNA here is from genome assembly GCF_001879085.1 of Nicotiana attenuata. Lineage (NCBI taxonomy): Eukaryota > Viridiplantae > Streptophyta > Magnoliopsida > Solanales > Solanaceae > Nicotiana > Nicotiana attenuata. The sequence goes on along the minus strand of NW_017686663.1, from coordinate 5,856 downwards.
CCGCAATCAATTCCGATAGCACCTCTTCTAGGTCCAACGACCTCATCTTATAAAATACAAACTACTCTACCGACATGCCACACCAATACTACCTAGAGCCACAAACCGTGCAATCTGTGCACTAATACGCAACAATTCAAATGTACTCAAACACAGAAAATGACTCCATTGAAAGAACCATCCCGCAAGCTCAACAAGTACCCCCCATAACGCAATGCTAGGAACCCATCACACACCGTAGAACCATAGCACACGAATCTAACATAAAGGACCGTATCTTAACATAACTCTACTGCAATGCGTGACCCCATCCAAACACTATCCCATATGAAATACCTCGAGCCGCCATGCTCAAAATCATTAACCACGCGCAATTCGACATCAAGTACCCAAGGTGCACGACCATCACCACAGAGAAGCAAATGACATAATGCCACACAAACCCAAAAGAACATAGCCAATGAGCAATCAATCACTCAACACCCGAATACCTATCTCGCTCAAATTCCGCTATAAGGCCCAACTAGAATCGCACCACGTGTGCATATAAACAATAGATCACAACCCCTCGTCGCATAGAAGAGTAACTCATAGAACATATCAGAAAACAAATGAGCTCAACACTAACCGAATGGCACATCCCTCAATAATAGCAGTACGGAGGCAACCAATCCAACCCGGTACAGAATACACATCCTTATTGGGCCTATCAACGGACCCCAAATCAACTCTGGCCACC
>NW_017686663.1:0-958 GCF_001879085.1 Nicotiana attenuata | reverse complement strand
ACATACCACAAGTCCCATAACATAACACAAACCTACTCGAGGCCTCAAATCACGCATAACAACATCAAAACAACGAAATGTACCTCAAATTAAACTTAATGAACTTTTGACTTCCAAAAACTCGCACCGAACACATATCAAATCAACTCGGAATGAACTCAAATTTTGCACGCAAGTCCTAATACATCATACGGAGCTACTCGTGCCCCCAATCTACCGAGCAAAGTGCAAATGCTCAAAACGACCAGTCGGGTTGTTACATTCTCCCCCACTTGAACATACGTTCGTCCTCGAACGTGCCAAGAGTTGTTCCAATGCCATCAAACCCCCGTGTAACCTTACCATGCACATACCCGGGGGTGATCCCACGTCACCCTATTCCATCTAGGCCCGACAACACTACATAACTGAAGATCATTACTTCAACCTTAGCCCATAAACTTCGGATCTGATTCCAACATCCGAAATTTCGTACAAGACCCGAACTTTGCATCTACACATTGTATAAGTCTCAACCGACTGTATCAAGCAATAACCATAACCCAAGATGTACTCACATGACTCGCATACTCCTAGAAATTTTTTTGATCACAGTAGCTGCTCAAAATAGCCCAATATCGGTAATAAACCTCATATCAAACACCTCGTTCTAAAACCTTCGTACACTGACGATGATGAAAGATACACGCGTAACTCATACCCATTCATCAGATCAACAAGTCTTGGAGCTCCCTCTCCTCCGACAAGAACTATAGCAAATTTCTAAGCTGATTAGCGACATTATTCTTCCAAATATGCCGCAATCAATTCCGATAGCACCTCTTCTAGGTCCAACGACCTCATCTTATAAATACAAACTACTCTACCGACATGCCACACCAATACTACCTAGAGCCACAAACCGTGCAATCTGTGCACTAATACGCAACAATTCAAATGTACTCAAACACAAAAAAAT
>NW_017686662.1:5388-6268 GCF_001879085.1 Nicotiana attenuata | reverse complement strand
GGAGGAAAAGACACAGTGGGAGATATTGTGTTGGAGCTAACAATAGGACCTGTGGAATTCACTATGGAGTTTCAAGTGCTCGATGTCAGTGTTTCCTACAATCTTTTATTGGGACGGCCCTGGATTCATGCCGCAAAGGTCAGTACCGTCTACTTTGCATCAAATGGTCAAGTTTGAATGGGATCGGCAGGAGATCGTGGTTCATGGAGAGGACAATTCTTGTAATGCTATTACATCCTTCGAGGAAGTTGAAAATGACAAAGGTCCATGGGTGTACCAAGTCATGGACACAGTGCCAGTTGATAAAATCCCGGAAGGGGAGTGTGTTCCTACGCCCAAGATAGCTGCCGCATCTGTTATGGTAGCCTCAGAGATGATAAGGAATGGATTCTTGCCCGGAAAGGGGTTAGGTGCTTCACTGCAAGGAATCATACAGCCGGTGTCTCTCCCCGGAAATCCAGACACTTTTGGGCTAGGTTTCAAACCCACTTCTGCTGACATAAGGAGAGCCAAAAAGATGAAGAAGAGAGTGTGGACCCTTCCAAAACCTATTCCTCGCCTTTCGCGTTCCTTCGTCCGGCCTGGTACTAAACGACGCCCAGCAACAGCAATGCCAAATTCTGTGGTGATAGAACCTGACAAGGAGATGATCGCAAGGTTCGAGAGGGTGTTCGATGAAGTGAATATGGTGGAACCCGGCGAAGGTCCAAGTAAGGTTGATGTGCAGTTCGTGGGATCTCAGGCTAAGCTCAATAACTGGGAAGCTACTCCTCTTCCAATTCGGAAGGAGTCGTGGTAGTTAGTTTTTTGATTTTTCTTTGAGTACTAAATCTGGATTATTTCCAGGGTTGTAATTCAGATTTCTATGTTCCGTCCATTT
>NW_017686662.1:0-751 GCF_001879085.1 Nicotiana attenuata | reverse complement strand
CGAAAGTTGTAATATTGAACCCACGTCTGAATTATTTTGAGCTTTTATACCTTTCTTTCTAAAACCCATCCAAAAGCCACATTACGGTCCAAAGAAAGACCTTCTGATCAATCTTAATAAATGTCAATACAAGCAGGTAAAGGTTATTCTTGTTGGGGACAACACTCTGGTGCCAGAAGGAAAATGATGAAACGAGAGAGTCTTATTGGTGAAAACCCTCACGGGCACCGTAAGGCGAAGTGAGTTTGAGAGATATTAAAAATGAGAGAGTCTTATTGGTGAAAACCCTCATGGGAACCGTAAGGCGAAAGTGAGTTTTCAGATGTGCAAATGAGGAAGTCTGTGGTTGAAAGATGTTTGAAATATGGTGAAAGAGGCAAGGTTTGGGTTTCGTTAAGAGTCGAGCGTGGAAGTATGAGACAGCAAGGGTGGTAATTGACAATTTATTGTTTGGACAGACTAGGCTGGGATCCAAAATGCATGGCACGATCAATAGAATCAGCCTTTCCGCTCAGATAAGTCCTGTCCTTTTCTCTTCATTACCGCTCATTCATTTTCAGAGTTTTTCTATCCTCAAAACCTTCGAGGTCATTGCATTTCATTTTCTTGAAATTTGTCTATAAGACGTTTCAGTGTCAGTTCTATTCAAAAAACAAAAGAAGGATGTCAAAGCTAACTACCAGCTTCCCAGTTGGGTGGCACAACAAGGTGGAGACATGTCAAAAGAGAGTAAAACATGAAGGACCAATAA
>NW_017686661.1:5319-6268 GCF_001879085.1 Nicotiana attenuata | reverse complement strand
GCATTTAATGTTGAATTTGGACTCTTTTACGCTATCAGATTCATGTCTTCAATTCCTTCTGATCTCCGAGCTTTAAATGACTCGAACAGGTACGAGTCTCGTTTCATCTGAATAATAGCTCGTGCCTTTAAGTATCTTCTCTCCCGCATCTGTTGTTGCTCGTGCCTTCTAACTGATTACCATGCTTTGACTATTTGACCGGTCCACGTGTCATGACACGTCATCTTCAATATTTAAATTCAATTTTTTTCCCAATACAGATAGTCCCCCCACTTTCTATTTATTTATCAATTAAATATTTGGGAAGTGGATCTTCATTAAAAAGGGAATTTTTGCCATAATCAATGTTATGACAGTACCAACGCTTCAGTTGTCTTTTCTATTTAATGCATGGCATACGTGTCACCTTCTCATTAGCTCTGTAATTCTGCAGCCTTTTTTCAAGGCTTCTTCAACTCCACTATTCACGAAGTGATAGTTGCCTTTATTATAGGCTTTCCATCATTACACTTCTTAGTCTTTGACGGTCACTTTTATATAAACTTAACCTTTCTTCCACAAATTTTTACCTAATATTTCACTATTTACTTCTATTCACTTCTTCCTCTGTTCACATCTTTCTCTGTTCACATCTTTTTACCATGTCATCTTCAAATCCCAACCCTAGGAGAGTCCCAATTCTTGACAGTTTCCCCAATGCTCCTGTGAGACATAGAAGAGGTAGAGGAGATAGGCTTCGTGGCCTAGGATCCATTCGTGGTGTTACCTCTGGTTCCATCACTCCTTCTTCTAGCTCTGGCACTATTTCTAGAGGTTCTTTCATTAATCGATCTTCTTCTAAAGGCAAAGAATCTTCTGAGTCTATTCAAGAACCTTTGGTCGAAGAAATAGTGCCAACCGACTTATCTTTCGAGCATGATAAAGAATCCCTTCGTGACCAAGTAATTAA
>NW_017686661.1:0-548 GCF_001879085.1 Nicotiana attenuata | reverse complement strand
TTGCATTCGTGCTTCCCCTGGCCTGTGTAAGTCCCCCAGCATCTGGTTAACAACAAGTTGTGAATCACTCTTGATTATAATCTGGGTTATGCCAAGTTCCCGAGCCAATTCCAAACCTGCAATGACAGCTTCATACTCTGCTTTATTGTTAGTTATTGAATGACACTTTATAGCTTGTCTAATAGTTTCACCCGTGGGTGGTACGAGAACTATTCCTAAACCTGCGCCTTTTACGTTAGATGAACCGTCAGTGAATAAAACCCAAGTCCCCGGGTTTGCACCATTAAAAACTTGTAATTCTTTTTCAGCTTCTAATTGCATCCCCTGACTGAAATCAGCGACGAAATCAGCTAATACCTGAGATTTTATAGCAGTCCTAGGTTGATAAGTGATGTCGTACTCACTTAATTTTATAGCCCATTTCGCTAACCTACCTGATAATTCATGTTTATGCAAAATGTTTCGTAATGGAAAAGCAGTAACCACAGCAATGGGATGACATTGAAAGTAAGGTCTTAATTTTCTAGATGCCATAATCAAAGCAAGCG
>NW_017686660.1:5737-6268 GCF_001879085.1 Nicotiana attenuata | reverse complement strand
AGTGAAACTTGATCTCTAACACTTCCGTTTCCTGCAACATCTGCAGTCATATGATTTCCCATGAGAACCTTCTCGGGTTCTTTACTCTGCATAAGTCTTGAACCTATTCTCTCATAACAGACATGAACGGTGGCACCCAAATCCAACCACCAGTCTTGACTCTTAACAGCTGCAGCAGCCATGTTTAATTCTGTAACCATATTGCATGGTACTACAGAAACCATTGCAACCAAGCCTTGTGAAGAACTTTCAACCGTGTTTGCTTTTGCCTTTTCAGACCTTCCCGAGTTTCCAGGATTTCCATGGTTAAAGTTAATTCCTGCTTTCTTAAACCTGCAATCACGGATCTTGTGGCCTTTCTTTCCACAATGATGACATTTCAAAGTATTCCTCTTATTAAATTGAGGCTTATTTGAAACTTTCAGATTTTTGTTTCCATCTCCATTATTATTCTGACTAACATTATTAACTGTGGAACTCGAAGGTTGCATAAAAGTATCACGAATTCGATTCTCACTTTCAATTTAAATG
>NW_017686660.1:0-968 GCF_001879085.1 Nicotiana attenuata | reverse complement strand
GTGACAGGAAAATCATCCTCCAATAGGTTCCATCAAAACCCTAGATAACAAATTAGCTATTCATAATAGTATGCATAACTATAATACTAGAATTCATAACCAATAATGGAAATAGGAAGAAGGAAGTGAAAAACTCGTAGAAGAATCTCCGCCTTGCTCCTAGTGTGTTCTTGCCTCCTTAGGTCGAATCTCCAGTAAAAATTGTGTTTAATCTTGGTCTCCTTCAAAATTGGTATTTAATGACTATTTATATGTGTACGGGTAAAGGCTTAGACGAAATAACCAAGTCCAAAACCAAATAAGAACCAAAATAGGCCTTAAAAACTCGGAACACGCGAACACCTCGCTGTAGACCTCGCCTCGCGAGCTTCACCGCACGCTCCACCTTGCGTTAGGCCTGGCGACGCGAGCTGAAATGCGAGAAACTTTGCTTGCGTCGCCTGCTTCTTTGCTTTGCTTTGAATTTTGATTTCTTCTGCCTACTTTCCCATTCACGTTTTTCTTCTCTTTTCAATCCAATTCATTTGTTGTCCTTTTGCTTCTTTTGATTTTTACTTGTTTTCTTTTGTGTTCAACTGCATGGACATAACCATGAGTTATTCATGTAGTGCATAAAATACACATAAAATCTCTATTTTGTTCCTAATTTCATCTTCAACGTACCTACACATAAAATAAACTCTATTAAGCACAAATATAATATAGTTAAGCATTAAAGCACTTAAAATGTAAGGTAATTAATGTACTAAAATACGAAATTATAGCCGAACATACCCCCCCCCCCCCCCCCCGCCTTCTGAACATCTCTCCCTCTATTTATGCTTTGCTTCCATATTTGTTCAAAAAGCTTTTCTATTTTCTCTCTCAAATTTCCTGATTTCTCTCTCAAAATCCTTACGAGATCCGTAGTTCATCAATAATTCCTTCCCTTTCTATGAAGAAGAAAGGAATTCCGAGGAAAATCCCTA
>NW_017686659.1:5002-6269 GCF_001879085.1 Nicotiana attenuata | reverse complement strand
TAGTTTTTTTTTTGATTTTTTTGATTTTTGTTTTTTTGTTTTGCTTTTTTTGCAAGAAAGACTTCTTAAAAAAAAATTCATTTGCTTTTGATTTGAACCATGGGAATTTTAGAAGTAAAAGAAAATATTTTTGTTTGAATTTTTATTTGTTTTCTCTTTTTCTAAATAAGAAAGAAATATTTTTTGAATTTTGGATGTTGCCTCTTAATTTTCGAAAGAGGGACTTTTAAGAAAATATTTTGGATTTCTGAGTTTTTATTTATTTACAAAAGCACTTCTAAAGAAAAGCGAAAATATTTTTGGACTTCAATTTTTTTTTCAAAATTTTTATTGACATTTACAAAAGAAAGACTTCTAAAAAAGAAAAGAATATTTTTGGATTTTTGTTTATGTAGTTTTTTTTTTTTGGAAAAATACTTCAAAGTGAAGGAAACCCGTAATTTTGGATTTTTATTTTTATTGATTTTTCTTTTTTCGTATGAACGACATTAGAAGGAAGGAAACCATTTTTCTCTTAAAAATTACTCTTTTTTTTTAATTTTCTAAGGAAAGATTTTAATGAAGGAACTAAAGGAAAATATTTTTTTTTTGGTATTTTTGTAAAATTGGGTCGGAACCGATGAGGTTTGCCTACGTATCTCACATCTGGTGAGAAACAGACCCGTGTAGTTCGGTCAGATTTGACGGAACACGAGAACATGGCACTCGAAAATTTTGGCTCATTTTGAAATGACCTTTTTTTTCCAGAATTTCGGCAGAGTTTCAGAATATTCTAAATACCTACCTCTCACTCTTCTTTTTTTTTAGTCAATCCACTAGGCAGGGCCTAGGGCTAGTTTTTATTTATATAAAAATAAAATAAAATACAAATGTGTGAATGATCTACGAGATGTAGAGAATTATCCTTGCATGATACATGTAGCCTATTATCAAAATTGAGTAGTGTACTCAAAAATTGATATCACATAATTACCACTAAAAATAGAAAAATAAAAACTAGCCCATTGTATGCCAAATATCCTGAATTTAGTAGCCCAGTCTAAGTGTATCATATATATGGCCCAATTTGTGTAGCCCAGTTCCATTTCCTCACAGTCCTGCCCAGCGTCACATTTGGCTTGCATGAATAGCCACAATTAATCCAAAATTCCGCCTCCTTGTATTGCAAATGTAGCCACTTCAATTTCGTCCTTACCATTGTACACGTGTTGTCTTGTACTGCACCATTTATATACCTCTTTATTGCATTTAATCTTTCATTTGTACT
>NW_017686659.1:0-1197 GCF_001879085.1 Nicotiana attenuata | reverse complement strand
TTTGTTTCCAAAATTCCTCCTCTAATGCAAGGTATTTAGTCATTTCTGCTTGCACTTTATGTAGCCTTTCTCTATTCATCTAAGTTGGAAAAGCCTCAAATTGCCTTTCATGTACTAGCACCACCTCCTCTAGGCTTGCAATCTTTTGGAAAATATCTCCATATGTTGATCTACTCCATGAGGACAGTACCTTCTTCAGTTTCTTTAACTTGTGATTAAAAATGATGAAAGGATTTGCAGCAAAATCTGCAGTCCAATTCTCTTTAACAACAGCCTTAAAGTTGTCATGTTTTGTCCAGAAATTAAGAAACCTGAAAGGTTTCTTGACAGGTTCAGCTTCTATATCACACTTCAATAATAAAGGACAATGATCTGAGCCTGTCTTGGGAAGGTGAGTGATCTCAAGGCCATGGAAATTCTGCTGCAATTCCATATTTCCAAGACACCTATCAAGCCTTTTAAAAATGCAGTCCTCCTCTGATCTCCCATTCCACCAAGTATAAATGCTCCCTTTAAACCCCAAATCTGAAAGATTACAAGTGTTTATGCAGTGTCTGAAATCATCAATCTCATTTAGATGCACAGGTAGCCCTCCAAACTTTTCTTCCTCATCCCAAATGACATTAAAATCACCTCTTACTAACCAAGGTGAAGTCATATCAGAAGCCATAGCATACAATGAGTCCCACATCTCTATTCTTTCTATTGGATCACATTTTGCATATATGAGTGTCAGAATAAGCTCAACATGAGTTTCAGTATGAAATAGCCTCAAAGTCAACCGTTGAACCATGTTGTATAGAATTGTCATATCATACACTTCATCAATAAATGCCCATATTTTATTTGACATATTCACCACTGCATGTGCTAGTCCTATTCTTGCTCTATATCTCTCCACTTTGTTTGATTGTTGCATGGGTTCCATAATACCAATGAATTCAAAATGATGTTGCCTATGCATTAATATCAATCTCTCAAATGCCTGCATAGTATTCACTGATCTAACATTCCAGATTATTGCATCCATTATTGATTTTGTGATTTAGATAAAGCTCTCCTAGTTTGCACTCCTCCTTCTTGTGGGAATGAACCCTCTTTTATTTGCCTTTTTTACCTTTAGCCCCAGATTTTACTTGTGCAATTTGCCTAGGAGACAGATCACCTTGTTTTTGCTAACATTGAGGAAATTTTGAA